>NC_074692.1:38959521-38987021 GCF_029448725.1 Salvelinus fontinalis
TGGAATCATTGGGATGGTTGAGGATGATTCATTATCTCTCTCCTCCTCTCTTCTCCCATCCTCTCCTCTCCTTCACTCACATGGAAAATGTGAAATTCCATTAGAAATTCTTCCTCATCGTTGTGTAATCATTAAAACCCAATGACCAACATTTTCCGTCCCCTTTTTGATGCAGGCAAAGTGACCACTTTCCCTGAAGTGGACGAGGAGATAGACTTCCTGTCCACCATCATCAGCCAACAGGAGACTGAATCAGGTTTCAAACATCCAGGTGAGAGGACAAACCTTTGGCCTGTCGCAAAGGGTGCCACTTCAGAAGCTTTGATTGACTAAGATTTTACTAATTGCATATAGTATTAACATAATGTGACCAGTAATACCATACCATTTGCTAAGTTAGTAGTAGATGTCCTTTTGCTTTGCTATCAATTACCATTTAATTATATTTTATTTTTGTATCTCCTCCTAGCTTCTTCCTTTCAGGATGTTCCTAAAGTCAAGGAAGAGGAGGATGACAGATCAATGATCCTCACCCAACGGCCTACCACAGAGCAGCCTAGAACACACAGTGCCACTACAGCCTCTCCACCCACCTCTATGACTACAGCCAACACCACCACTACCAGCCACAGCCCAGCAGTACGCAGCGGGCCCCATATCATCCCTTACCCCTCCAACAGCCGAGTGTTTATCAGTATGTAACCTTAATCCTTGTTCATGATTTTCAGTCCCAGTTGACCCATTTTTGAATAAGAGAACCGTGATTCCCTGATCTGTGTTGAGAATTAATTTCTCCGCACCCTGCTGCTCTTGTGAATGCTGCACTGACTGTCACTGCTCTTGTGAATGCTGCTCTGACTGTCACTGCTCTTGTGAATGCTGCACTGACTGTCACTGCTCTTGTGAATGCTGCTCTGACTGTCACTGCTCTTGTGAATGCTGCTCTGACTGTCACTGCTCTTGTGAATGCTGCTCTGACTGTCACTGCTCTTGTGAATGCTGCACTGACTGTCACTGCTCTTGTGAATGCTGCTCTGACTGTCACTGCTCTTGTGAATGCTGCACTGACTGTCACTGCTCTTGTGAATGCTGCTCTGACTGTCACTGCTCTTGTGAATGCTGCTCTGACTGTCACTGCTCTTGTGAATGCTGCTCTGACTGTCACTGCTCTTGTGAATGCTGCTCTGACTGTCACTGCTCTTGTGAATGCTGCACTGACTGTCACTGCTCTTGTGAATGCTGCTCTGACTGTCACTGCTCTTGTGAATGCTGCACTGACTGTCACTGCTCTTGTGAATGCTGCACTGACTGTCACTGCTCTTGCCTATTAATATTGACAATTTGCAGATGGACCCTCCTGTTCTCCCTTCTCGTACATGGGTGAATCTTAATTGTATTTCCTTGTTTCATCACATTCTCCCTCCTCGTCTCCCTCTCAAAGCACGTTGAAGTAGAAGATCGGAGGTTCCAAGGAGAAAGGATGCGAGGAATCAAGGAAATAATCTCAGAAAAAAAAGAAACGTCCTCTCACTGTCAACTGCATTTATTTTCAGCAAACTTAATGTGTCAATATTTGTATGAACATAACAAGATTCAACAACTGAGACATAAACTGAACAAGTTCCACAGACATGTGACTAACAGATGGAATAATGTCTCCCTGAACAAAGGGGGGGGGGGGTCAAAATCCAAAGTAACAGTCAGTATCTGGTGTGGCCACCAGCTGCATTAAGTACTGCAGTGCATCTCCTCCTCATGGACTGCACCAGATTTGCCAGTTCTTGCTTTGAGATGTTACCCCACTCTTCCATCAAGGCACCTGCAAGTACCCAGACATTTCTGGGGGGAATGGCCCTAGCCCTCACCTTCCGATCCAACAGGTCCCAGACTTACTCAATGGGATTGAGATCCGGGCTCTTCACTGGCCATGGCAGAACACTGACATTCCTGTCTTACAGGAAATCACGCACAGAAAGAGCAGAATGGCTGGTGGCATTGTCATGCTGGAGGGTCATGTCAGGATGAGCTTGCAGGAAGGGTACCACATGAGGGAGGAGGATGTCTTCCCTGTAACGCACAGCGTTGAGATTGCCTGCAATGATAACAAGCTCAGTCCGATGACGCTGTGACACACCGCCCCAGACCATGACAGGCCCTCACCCTCCAAATCGATCCCGCTCCAGAGTACAGGCCTCGGTGTACCTCTCATTCCTTCGATTATAAACGCTAATCCGACCATCACCCCTGGTGTGACAAAATCGCAACTCGTCAGTGAAGAGCACTTCTTGCCAGTCCTGTCTGGGCCAGCGACGGTGGGTTTGTGCC
Organism: Salvelinus fontinalis; assembly: GCF_029448725.1. Taxonomy (NCBI): domain Eukaryota; kingdom Metazoa; phylum Chordata; class Actinopteri; order Salmoniformes; family Salmonidae; genus Salvelinus; species Salvelinus fontinalis. The sequence goes on from NC_074692.1 coordinate 38,961,847, forward strand.
CATAGGCGACGTTGTTGCCGGTGATGTCTGGTGAGGACCTGCCTTACAACAGGCCTACAAGCCCTCAGTCCAGCCTCTCTCAGCCTATTGTGGACAGTCTGAGCACTGATGGAGGGATTGTGCGTTCCTGGTGTAACTCGGGCAGTTGTTGTTGCCATCCTGTACCTGTCTCTCAGGTGTGATGTTCGGATGTACCGATCCTGTGCAGGTGCTGTTACACGTGGTCTGCCACTGTGAGGACGATCATCTGTCTGTCCTGTCTCCCTGTAGCGCTGTCTTAGGCGTCTCACAGTACGCACATTGCAATTTATTGCCCTGGCCACATCTGCAGTCCTCATGCCTCTTTGCAGCATGCCTAAGGCACGTTCACGCAGATGAGCAGGGACCCTGGGCATCTTTCTTTTGGTGTTTTTCAGAGTTAGTAGAAAGGCCTCTCTAGTATCCTAAGTTTTAATAACTGTGACCTTAATTGCCTACTGTCTGTAAGCTGTTAGTGTCTTAACGACCGTTCCACAGGTGCATGTTCATTAATTGTCTATGGTTCATTGAACAAGCATGGGAAACAGTTTTTAAACCCTTTACAATGAAGATCTGTGAAGTTATTTGGATTTTTATGAATTATCTTTGAAAGACAGGGTCCGGAAAAAGGGCTGTTTCTTTTTTGCTGAGTTTACAATTGAGATGCACCCCACAAACAGCCACTGCTTTACTCTGTCTCCCCACCTGACCTGTTCCTGGTGTTCTGGATAACATGTCTTCCTCTTCCAGATCTTTCTATCCTCTTCTCCTGACAGCCTTTCTCTATCTCTTCACAGTCATGACCAGTGTGTTTTTGGTTGTGGGATCTGTTGCCTTGCTCTTGGCTGGTGTCTGTTGGATCAGGTAAAACTCTACATCTGTTTTGCACTGATTTAGCTGATTCCAGCTATGTGGAAGAATGGTCTGCGATAACTGTGATATGTGGTTGTTGTTCCCTACTTAACTTAGTTAAATGTACTGACTCATTTTAATAATTGTCATGTAGTTTAATAGTGTGGTTATGGGAAACTAACCCTGATGTCCCCCATCTTATCCCAGGTTGCAGAGAGGTGTGCGACTGGCTCAGAAGGTCGACTACCCAGCTTATGGGGGGATGGGGCCCCATTCCTATGACAACGATGTGGTGAGTACAGCAGAACACATAATCACACGAAGTCATGGTTACAACAGATTATATTCATGTCAGTGATGTTTTTTTTGTTTCATGTTATTTCATACATTTCATTAATTGCCATCTGTTTATTTTATCTCCTTAGTTTTATTGTTTTACTGTAAAACAAATTTTTATTTTCAATAAATCTAAAGTTTGATTTGATAACATACTAATCACATGGGAACAAAGACATATTCTGCACAATAAATGTTATACTGAAACGGCGTCTGGTTGAGAGCCATGTCATCTCGGGCCCTCCCTCTGTGTCCTGCCTGCAGCTTGGGGATAGGAGGCTGGCTCAGAGTGCTCAGATGTACCACTACCAACATCAGAAACAGCAGATGCTCTGCCTGGAGAAGTGAGTCATACCCCCCATGACCTTCTGTCTGTCTGTCCAGCTGGCCTTCTGTCTGTCTGTCCAGCTGGCCTTCTGTCTGTCTGTCCAGCTGGCCTTCTGTCTGTCTGTCCAGCTGGCCTTCTGTCTGTCTTTTAACCGGACATATCTGTCTGCCCTCTGACCCTGGCTGTCTAAAAAGGTTACTATCTGTCCATTTCTTGCTTCCTGATTCTCCTTCAACTCCTTTCAAAGCTAATTGGTGGAGGTCCAAGGTCCAGTGTTTTTTAAGAGGATTTGAGGAAGTGAACTAAATGTTTCCAGACACTGCCCTTGTGTCCCTCCTCTTCCCTCCCTTCTCCTTCCTCCTCTTCCCTCCCTTCTCCTTCCCTCCCTTCTCCTTCCCTCCCTCCTCTTCCCTCCCTTCTCCTTCCCTCCCTCCTCTTCCCTCCCTCCTCTTCCCTCCCTCCTCTTCCCTCCCTCCTCTCCCCTCCCTTCTCCTTCCCTCCCTCCTCTTCCCTCCCTTCTCCTTCCCTCCCTCCTCTTCCCTCCCTTCTCCTTCCCTCCCTTCTCCTTCCCTGTCCTCCTCTTCCCTCCCTCCTCTTCCCTCCCTCCTCTTCCCTCCCTTCTCCTTCCCTGTCCTCCTCTTCCCTCCCTCCTCTTCCCTCCCTCCTCTTCCCTCCCTTCTCCTTCCCTCCCTCCTCTTCCCTCCCTTCTCCTTCCCTCCCTCCTCTTCCCTCCCTTCTCCTTCCCTCCCTCCTCTTCCCTCCCTCCTCTTCCCTCCCTCCTCTTCCCTCCCTTCTCCTTCCCTCCCTCCTCTTCCCTCCCTTCTCCTTCCCTGTCCTCCTCTTCCCTCCCTTCTCCTTCCCTGTCCTCCTGTCAGTCTGGATCGGTGTTCTCCTCTGTGAACGGTGGGTTGGGATGTTATGTGATGTGGTTGGATACCTCCATGACTCAGTGTTTTTCCTTTTTCTCCAGACACAGGGATGAACCCAAGGTGCCTGACTCCGGGGCCACGTCAGATGAGGAGAATGAGGATGGGGATTTCACGGTATACGAGTGCCCTGGACTGGCCCCGGTAAGAGACAGACATACCTGATGCACATACAGTGTACTGCACAGCCATGCAGTACAATAGCAGACATGGAGAGGCAGCGATAGCTGATATCCAATATATATTTACCTTAAATACTGTACATTTAGTTTACATACATTTGTACTTACAATAGGCTACGGATACACACATGTTATTGTTTTAGCGGTGTAATAACTTCTCTCTCCTTTCTCTCGCCCTCTCTTTTTCTATCTTTCTTTCTCGTTCTCTCTTTTGCTCTCTAGACGGGAGAGATGGAGGTGAAGAATCCTTTGTTTGATGACTCCACCCTTTACCTTCAGCGGAGCCACAAGTAACCCTGACAACTCTAGACATTCTGATATGCACCTATAAAACATATCATCCTACATGTACAGGAAGATCAAATCATACTCACTCCCTTGCACACCTACAAACACCCATCAGGTTTCTCTGTCTGACCTTTTGACCTGTCCCACATGATACACTACATACACTGCAGGGCTGGTAAGGAGGAGGACGGTATGAACATTATATCTGAATGAACGACTGACGGGAATCTCCTCTTAAAACAGACTGATATCTGGGACCAATGATGTCTCACACTCTCAGAAAACCTTACATGATGTTTAAGCTTTCCGTCTGGCCTATCATAACCATGCCTTGTTTTGTTATATGTTAACTCTGTGTATCTCTTGTGGATTTGATTCTGTAATATCCTCTCTGTTTTTTTCTGTCAAACATGTGCACAACCAACTAACTGACTGAGAGATTAGGGTGTATAATGATGGATAAGATTCTCCACGTTCTGCAAGATTCTATACCTGAACTTTTCCAACAACAAATTATTGTTGTCGTGTTCTGTTGCAAAATGTTATGCTACGGTGTGCACTAATGAATACTACCCTGCTTCATACGACAGACACCGGCAGAAAGGTTCAGGAAGAGAGCAGAGAAGAACTACAGTGAAAAAATAAATGTTTTCTGGGTCTGTTGGTGTATGATTTATTACATTACACAATCTGTGGAGACTAACTTTGATACTTGCATCATACTTTTGAATGTTACCCAGACCATGACTTACAGTGAAATATACAGGCCAATGTCCAAACCACAAACCTTTAATAATAGTGAACAGGGAGATTGTGTTGGAGGCACACACTTTGTGCAGAATGTGAAATTGAATAACCAATCCAGATACAAGTTTCCTAAATCATAGACTACAGTATGACCCAGACTCCTGGACTGAAAAGCATGGATAATCTCAGTTGAAAATTCAGTTGAGGAATAGGCTTAATCTGGGTCTGGGAACTGGTCCTATAAATCATTCTGGAACTGCAGATGTTAGGCCATATGCCTTTGAAACAGATGGAGCATAGTGGGAATATGCCAATTTATCAAGCTGTCAATAGTAATCATTGGCAGACTAAATCTCTGTGTCCCAAATAACACCCTATTCCCTACAGAGTGCCCTACTTTTGCCAGCGCCTTATCGACCCTGGTCGAAAGTAGTGCACTACAGTATGTGGAGAATATGGTGCCACTAATGACGCCTTCTGAAGACCTGGATCAACTCATCTTTGACTTTCTTCATTACCAAAAAGTGTTGTTGTTTTTTTACATACAAACGTGATTTTAATATGTTTCATAAATGTACACATGCAGTATGTATGGTAAACCTTTACGCTTTGTTATGTAGCCATTATATTCTCAGTATCAATGGTCCCTCTATGCATGACTTGATGATGCTGTGCTCTGCTGAAAAAGGGATACAATTCAATATGCATTTATGATCCTTACAAGTTTCTTGTGTAAACTTGCTTATGATGATATTTAAATAACTTGAATGATTTCAAAGGAATTTGGAACTTCTTTACAGAACTCTGAAACAGAGCAACCCCATTATGTACATACATATACACAGTGCTTGACGTGGGCAGGAACTCGCCGGAGTACCAGCACCTCAAATGTTCAACTGCTTGAGCTCTTGTTCCTCTTTATATAGAATATTAGCTCAAAAGTATTGTGGAGCTCCTGCATCTAAATATAAACAGTACCGGCACCCAGAATGAGTACTGGAACCTATTTCAGTCCAAGTCAAGCACTGAATATACCGTATCAAACAAACACATGGCTTGTCCCATGATTTGTGATGTTATTTATGTAAATAGCCACTGATGTGTACTGTACAGAGAGATGGCAACCTGGCTCTAATGATGTATTTGTACACATTATTATTCTATATTTCTGATTGCAAACAAACCTTTTTTTCTTTAGCCTAGTGTGCTTCCAAAATGGCACCCTATTCTGTATATAGGGCATTGCTTTTGACGAAAGCCCTATAGTTTTTGGTCAAATATAGTGCACTATATAGGGAATAGGGTGCCATTTTGGATGCACCCTAGAGTCTGTTCAGAAGTTGCCTATTACGGTTATCTCTCAGGAAAGCGTGTTATTAGCTCTTTGATTTACTTAGGACAACTCCACACAAAAACTATATTTAGTTATTTGTAGCATTAGTCCATTGTTGATATAGTCCCAAAATATTTTACATTTTCAGCAATCAATTTTCAAAATGCATAAATACAGCTGGTATGATGCATCGAGTATGATATGATGCTGTGTTTTGGATCATGATGCAAAATGCATCATACTGGCTATATTTCTGTATTTTGAAAGTTGTATGACTTCATTGCTGACATACAAAACATTTTGGGACTTTATCAACTGTGCACTAATGGAAAAAAAAGAGTTTTGTGGTGGAATTTGAATTGAACTGTTCCCCTAACTCTCTGTCTCCACTCTCTCTGAAGAACAGTGAAGTGGTCAGACACATACAGTAATGGGATGCTCTTTGGGTGCAGATGATTTGATTAGCCTTTTTGGTCCTAAAAAACAATGTATGTGAGACAGAAAGAGTATTGGACTCGTAGAATGAATCCATTCATTGATGTAGGCCTAGATTACTGGTAAAGATGAACATCAAATTTAAACCTTCTTTGGCTGTTACCATATAGTTACCATATACCTACATCAATATTGTACCCTAGGGTTGCAAAATGCAAATAACTGTCCAAATATTCCCAGGTTTTCTAGAAATGTTAGTTTGATGGATTGAAAGTTGCTCTTTGTTTTCTCTCATGAATGTGGCTGGTTATAAATCTCTGGGACTCCCCTTTTATACAGTAAAACCACCCTCTCTAAATAACGACACACCAGATGAATTAACACACCAACCCTGAGAGATGACCGACCTCTTTTACTACTACTGGAATTGCTGGACATGATGCATGTAGACATTTCAGAGATGAACATGTAAAATAAATATTTATATTATCTTCACTGCAACATGGTCTGCTGTGCTGTTTTCTTAAATGATATGATAGACAATCTTGTTGCAAGCTGATCAACTGTCTTGGATCTCATGAGAGAGAAGCAAAAATATATGTTAATAGCTAATCTAGCCTTTAAAACAAGTAATGAGGTAAAAAGCATATTGTTATCGTTTCAAGTTTATTCCGTTTTTAGGTAATCATGACCTCTGGTGGCCAGAGCTGTTATTGCATGTTGATCTGTTATTGGTGGATTGTCCCCTGAATCCATAGACATTGAGATGATAAAGCAACATCCCCCAGTATCTATACCAGAAATGTTTTTTTTTGCATCCGAAATGGCAACCTATTCCCTATAAAATGCACTATGTAGGGAATAGGGCACCACCTTGGTGTGTAATCTGCATTGACACTAGAAATTGAATCATATGCATCACAATTAGTCGTAAAGTTACATTAGGATACAGAGGAGTATGGTTGAATTGAGTGACATACAGAACTTTCAATGCACAGTAATTTCTCTGAGATGGGTTGTTTAGATTTAGTATTTGTACAGGGATTTTGTTTTTGTAGGTTTGTGGTCGACCCAGAAACACTTGGAGGAGAGAGGTCTAGGCAGAAATGACTGAGAGCGGTCTCAACTGGTGTGACCTGGAAAAACTTGCCCCGAACCGAGTGAGATGGAGGACATTCATCAACTGCCTATGAAGGGTATGAACTGTACAGTAGAGTATTATGAGTAGCCAAATACTGAGAGAAAAAATAATTGAAAGCTTACCCTCAATATTACTGCTGGGAAAGACATTTCCTTGTTCCATTTAAATAGCATTATGAGCCAGCCTACATGGTTGTGTAATGGTTTTATTTGTGGCAATTCTTGGTCTTGTAAAGGCTGGAATGTAGTCAATGGGACCTTACACGTGATTGGACACTGTGGGTACACCTTCATACTTCCTCTTCCCTTTTATAACTGAAGTTGTCATTTTTCTGTGGTGTTTCTGCATTGGGGACCAAAATGCAATGTTGCAATGTCATCAGGCTGTTATGGATGTTAAAGTCACACACAATCACAACAATGCAGAAATTAATGTATTTCCTGTTTTACCTGTGACATTTTGTGTGTGAACGAACTGGCCCTGTTGTAAGTAGAGCCCAGCACAGGTTGTAGAACATGTCTTTTCACTGGTGCTTTTTTATTTCTTAACTTATCTATTGTTCACCTATTACCTATTTTTTACTTTAAAATTGCACTGTTGGTTAGGGCCTGTAATTAAGCATGTCACTTTAAGGTCTACACCTGTTATATTCGGAGCACGTGACAAATACACTTTGATTTGATTTGAATTAGGCTAAAACAAAGATACCATATAACTTGCAGTAAAAGCAGCTTTTGCCTGTTATCTATTGGCCCATCCATCCAGATCATAGTACACCTTTTTAGCTGGCAATCTGTGATAGTTGATACAGATATTACAGAGCCTCTCTCTCCAGTCTGTGTATGTCTTGATTTCATGGGTCTGACGCCACTTGAAGTAAGCCTCATAGCGCCCTCTGTCTGTGGCCAGCTGCTGTAGGAAGGCAGCCAGCCGATCTGTGCTGCTGAAGTCACTGACATGGATGAACGAGCCTGAGGGCACCAAGGCCTCATAGTTAGACCGAGAGGGCCCCAGAACCACGGGTACTGTCCCTGCTTGGAAGGCATTCCTCCACAGCTTCTCAGTGATGTAGTCTATGGCCACTGAATTCTCAAAGGCCAGGTAGAAGTTACAGCGGCCAATGGTGGGTATCAGACTATGTTCGGTCAGTGGCCTCTTTAGCCAGTGGCCATACACCTCTATAGGAATGTACTTCCTTAGGCTCTGGTAGACTTGACTCCTGGCATGGTCAGGGCTGTAGTTGCTGACCACCCAGCTGGCCAGACAAGCCCCTTTCTTAGGGATCACATAGCTGCTGCTGTTGCTGTTTGGTGGAACAAGAACTTCCACCGTCTTCCCATAGGGCATTGGTACGTCAGCGTCCGCTCGGTAGCTCATGGTCCAGTTGAACAGTCCTTTGTACTGGGTCAGGTTGCCGTTGTTCACCGGAGGCTCCAGGGAGAGCCAGAGCCAGCGCTGGGAGGCCGGCCGTGGGAGATGGAGAGGCAGGGCGGAGCGACCCGTCCTCAGCTCATGGTGGTGGAAGACCACCACGTCTGCCTGAGGGTATAGGGAGGTGTTGTCACTGAGGAGGCAGCCTGGGATACCGTACTCATTGCTGCAAACGTCTCCCTCCAGGCTGTAGGGGCGGCTGAAGGGCCAGTGCCACAGCAGAATGGTGAGGTTCCTGAGTTGGTGTTGATGAGTGGTCCCTATCTCAGCCTGCAGCCTCTTGTGGAGCAAGTACAAGGAGATGCTGAAGATCATAATGCCGGAGAGGAACAGGGGCATGGAGGCAGCCATCTCTGACTCAGGGGATGACAGGCAAGCAACACACTGACTGGTACAATTGCGGCGTACTTTAGATTAGTCCACGATCACACAATCTCCTTGGGATTTTTACTGTAGTAGTGTGGTATTTCCTCCCTAGTAAGACAAATATAAATTAGTTTCCAATCAGGGGTGTAGTGGAGGGTACACAGAAATAAACACAGTTTACCCACCTTTTGTGGAAAAATGAATTGAAAAACGTGACTTTTTTCACCGTAACCGGTGATCAGAGTTTACTCACCTACTTGTTTTACCACTACATCACTGTGTAATGCAGAAGATTTAAGGCCTGATCAAAAAGCTTAGGAAATGCATACCTTTCCTAAGTCTGAATCAGGCCCTTAAAGAAAAATACAATAACAATACAAAAATAGTTGGATGAAGCTCAACGAATTTCTTATGAATGCAGACATGGAAAAGATTATCTAGTGAATGAAAACACTTTTAGAGGACTGCACCAGATGTACATTCATCAGTTCTTCCTTTCATCGCTTCGTCCTTTCATCACTTCCTCCTTTCATCACTTCCTCCTTTCTTCCCTTCCGATATTGACACTTCTATTTGCAACATCTTCAATTTAAGCCTCAAAGGGCCCTCAGACTTGGAGGGAAGCAAAGTCACTCCGCTACCTAAGAATAGTAAAGCCCCCTTTACTGGCTCAAATAGCCGACCAATCAGCCTGTTACCAACCCTTAGTAAACTTTTGAAAACAGTTGTGTTTGACCAGATACAATGCTATTTTACCGTAAACATTGACAACAAACTTTCAGCATGCTGATAGAGAAGTACATTCAACAAACACAGCACTTACACAAATGACTGATGATTGGCTGAGAGAAATTGATGATACAAATATTGTGGGGGCTGTTTTGTTATACTTCAGTGCGGCGTTTGACATTATTTATTTATTTATTTATTTATTTATTTTTACCGTTATTTTACCAGGTAAGTTGACTGAGAACACGTTCTCATTTGCAGCAACGACCTGGGGAATAGTTACAGGGGAGAGGAGGGGGATGAATGAGCCAATTGTAAAGTTTGATCATAGTCTGCTGCTGGCAAAACATATGTGTTATGGCTTTACACCCCCTGCTATATTGTGGATAATGAGTTACCTGTCTAACAGAACACAGAAGGTGTTATTTAATGGAAACCTCCCCAAGATAATCCAGGTAGAATCAGGAAGTCCCCAAGGCAGCTGTCAAGGCCCTTACCTTTTTTCAATCTTTACTAATGACATGCCACTGGCTTTGAGTTAAACCAGTGTGTCTATGTATGCGGATGACTCAACACTATACATGTCAGCTACTACAGCGACTGAAATGACTGCAAACACTTAACAAAGAGTTACAGTTAGTTTCAGAGTGGGTGGCAAGGAATAAGTTAGCCCTAAATATTTCTAAAACTAAAAGCATTGTATTTGGGACAAATCATTAACTAAACCCTAAACCTCAACTAAATCGTGTAATAAATCATGTGGAAATTGAGCAAGTTGAGGTGACTAAACTGCTTGGAGTTACCCTGGATTGTAAACTGTCATGGTCAAAACATATTGATACAACAGTAGCTAAGATGGGGAGAAGTATGTCCATGATAAGGCGCTGCTCTACCTTCTTGACAGCACTGTCAACAAGGCAGGTCCTACAGGCCCTAGTTTTGTCACACCTGGACTACTGTTCAGTCATGTGGTCAGGTGCCACGAAAAAGGACTTAGGAAAATGTCAATTGGTTCAGAACAGGGCAGCACGGCTGGCCCTTGGATGTACACAGAGATCTAATATTATTAATATGCATGTCAATCTCTCTGGCTCAAAGTGGAGGAGAGATTGACTTCTTCACTGCTTGTATTTATGAGAGGTGACATGTTGAATGCACCAAGCTGTCTGTTTGAACTACTCACACACAGCTCGGAAACCCATGCATACCCCACGAGACATGCCACAAGAGGTCTCTTCACAGTCCCCAAGTCCAGAACAGGCTATGGAAGGTGCACAGTAGAGCCATGACTACATGGAACTCTATTCCAAATCAAGTAACTGATGCAAGCAGTAAAATTAGATATAAAAAACCCAGATAAAAACACCTTACGGAACAGCGGGGACTGTGACCCAACACAAATATAGGCACAGACACATGCATACACACACACATGATAGCATACGCACTATACACACACGTACACATGGATTTTGTACTGTATATACAGTTAAAGTCGGAAGTTTACATACACCTTAGCCAAATATATTTGAACTCAGTTTAACACAAGTCCTGACATTTAATCCTAGTAAAAATTCCATGTCTTAGGTCAGTTAGGATCACCACTTTATTTTAAGAATGTGAAATGTCAAAATAATAGTAGAGAAGGATTTATTTCAGCTTTTTTTTTTTCATCACGAATTTTGTCCCATTCCTCCTGACAGAGCTGGTGTAACTGAGTCAGGTTTGTAGGCCTCCTTGCTCGCACACGCTTTTTCAGTTCTGCCCACAAATTTTCTATAGGATTGAGGTCGGGGCCTTGTGATGGACACTCCAATACCTTGACTTTGTTGTCCTTAAACCATTTTGCCACAACTTTGGAAGTATGCTTGGGGTCATTGTCCATTTGGAAGACCCATTTGCAACCAAGCTTTAACTTCCTTACTGATGTCTTGAGATGTTGCTTCAATACATCCACATAATTGTCCTTCCTCGTGATGCCATCTATTTTGTGAAGTGCATCAGTCTCTCCTGCAGCAAAGCACCCCCACAACATGATGCTGTCACCCCCGTGCTTCACAGTTGGGATGGTGTTCTTCGGCTTGCAAGCATCCCCCTTTTTCCTCCAAACATAATGATGGTCATTATGGCCAAACAGTTCTATTTTTGTTTCATCAGACCAGAGGACATTTCTCCAAAAAGTACGATCTTTGTCCCCATGTCCAGTTGCTAACTGTAGTCTGGCTTTTTTATGGCAGTTTTGGAGCAGTAGCTTCTTCCTTGCTAAGCGGCCTTTCAGGTTATGTCAATATAGGACTAGTTTTACTGTGGATATAGACACTTTTGTACCTGTTACCTCCAGCATATTCAGAAGGTCCTTTGCTGTTATTCTGGGATTGATTTGCACTTTGAGACACCAAAGTACATTCATCTCTAGGAGACAGAACGCATCTCCTTCCTGAGCGGTATGACGGCTGCGTGGTCCCATGGAGTTTATACTTGCGTATTATTGTTTGTACAGATGAACGTGGTACCTTCAGGCATTTGGAAATTGCTCCCAAGGATGAACCAGACTTGTGGAGGTCTTGGCTGATTTCTTTTGATTTTCCCATGATGTCAAGCAAAGAGGCACTGAGTTTGAAGGTAGGCCTTGAAATACATCCACAGGTACACCTCCAATTGACTCAAATGATGTCAATTGGCCCATCCAGAAGCTTTTAAAGCCATGACATCATTTTCTGTAATTTCCCAAGCTGTTTAAAGGCACAGTCAATTTAGTGTATGTAAACTTCTGACCCACTGGAATTGTGATACAGTGAATTATAAGTGAAATAATCTGTCTGTAACTTGTGTCATGCACAAAGTAGAAGTCCTAACCGACTTGCCAAAACAATAGTTTGTTAACAAGAAATTTGTGGAGTGGTTGAAAAACGAGTTTTAATGACTCCAACATAAGTGTATGCAAAGTTCCGACTTCAACTGTATGTGGTAGTGGTGGAGTAGGGGCCTGAGGGAACACAGTGTGTTGTGAAATCTGTCAATGTATTGTAATGTTTTTTAAATTGTATAAACTGCCTTATTTTGCTGGACCCCAGGAGGAGTAGTTCCTGCCAAGGCAGCAGCTAATGGGGATCCATAATAAATACAAATACTTCCTCCTTTCTTCACTTTTTTAAGATAAGCATCACATTAACCCTCACTATCACTGTAACAATCAAATACATGTAGTACTGCGTATGAAGGAAAACATTGAATGATTTGCTTGATTATTAGCCTTTCAGAAAATGGAATATATCTGTGGACTGATTCATTGATTCAATTAATTTGAAAATATTCATGGCCCATGTGCATAAAGGCAGGTTTTCCGCTGCTCTGGGTGGGAGCGTCTGCTAGATCCCTGGAATGTGATGTAAATGTTGAGGGGCTTCACTGCAGGTAGATTGTAGTTTTAAAATACTGTGAAAAAATTATATATGTATACTGTATATGCACTACCGGTCAAAAGTTTTAGATCACCTACTCATTCAAGGGTTTTTCTTTATTTTGACTATTTTCTACATTGTAGAATAGTAGTGAAGACATCAAAACTATTAAACAACACATGTAGAAACCAAAAAATTGTTAAACAAATCAAAATATATTTTATATTTAAGATTCTTCAAATAGACACAATTTGCCTCGATGACAGTTTTGCACACTCTTGGCATTCTCACAACCAGCTTCATGAGGTAGTCAACTGGAATGCATTTCAATGAACAGGTGTGCCTTCTTAAAAGTTCATTTGTGGAATTTATTTTCTTCTTAATGCGTTTGAGCCAATCAGTTATGTTGTGACAAGGTAGGGGGGTATACAGAATATAGCCCTATTTGGTAAAATATCAAGTCCCTATTATGGCAATAACAGCTCAAATAAGCAAAGAGAAATGATAGTCCATCATTATTTTAAGACATGAAGGTCAGTCAATACTGAACATTTCAAGAACATTGAAAGTTTCTTCAAGTGCAGCCGCAAAAAAATCAAGCGCTATGATGAAACTGGCTCTCATGAGGAACGCCACAGGAACGGAAGACCCAGAGTTACCTTTGCTGCAGAGGATAAGTTCATTAGAGTTACCAGCCTCAGAAATTGCAGCCCAAATAAATGCTTCACGGAGTTCAAGTAACAGACACATCTCAACATCAACTGTTCAGAGGAGACTGCGTGATTCAGGCCTTCATGGTTTCTTCTGCAAAGAAACCACTACTAAAGGACACCAATAAGAAGAAGAGACTTGCTTGGGTCAAGAAACACGACCAATGGACATTAGACCAGTGGAAATTTGTCCTTTGTTCTGGAGTCCAAATTGGCAATTTTTGGTTCCGACCGCCGTGTCTTTGTGAGACGCGGTGTGGGTGAACGGATGATCTCCGCATGTGTATTTAATAACACCGGAAAGCATGTAGGTGAGGTGAAGGTGTTATGGTGTGGGGGTGCTTTACTAGTGACACTGTCTGTAATTTATTTGGAATTCAAGGCACACTTAACAAGCATGGCTTCCACAGCATTCTGCAGCAATATGCAATCCCATCTGCTTTGGGCTTAGTGGGACTATCATTTTCTTTTCAACAGGACAATGACCCAATACACCTCGAGGCTGTGTACGAGCTATTTTACCAAGAATGATAGTGATGGAGTGCTGCATCAGATGACCTGGCCTCCACAATCCCCCTACCTCAACCAATTTGAGATGGTTTGGGATGAGTCAGACCAGAGAGTGCAGGAAAGCAAATGTGGGAACTCCTACAAGACTTGGTAAGCACTCCAGGTGAAGCTGGTTGAGAGAATGCCAAGAGTGTGCAAAGCTGTCATCAAGGCAAATATAAAATGTATTTTGATTTGTTTAACACTTTTTTGGTTACTACATGATTCCATATGTGTTATTTCAAAGTTTTGATGTCTTCACTATTATTCTACAATGTAGAAACTAGTAAAAATAAAGAAAACCCTTGAATGAGTAGATGTGTCCAAACTTTTGACCGATACTGTATATTTCCGCAAATTTGTAACTTATATAGTATGTTTTTCAAATTCGTAATATATTGTATGTTTTGCAATTTCATAACATATAATACAAATCATAATTCATAACATATCATACAAAATGAGTGATGGACATCCACAAGTTTATACATCCTAAAGTGTTTTACGTAGAGAATAATACAAAATGCTCTGAGACCAGGTTGAAACTCTACATGTCACAGAGATGACCTTTCTCATGACACCAGGGCTCAGGCAACCTACCGGTTAAGAGTGTTGGGCAAGTAACCGAAATGTTGCTGGTTCCAATCCCTGAACCGGCAAGGTGGAAAAATCTGCCATTCTGCCTTTGAGCAAGGCAGTTAACCCTCAACAACAACTGCTCCCTGGGCACTGATGATGTCGATTAAAGCAGCACTTCACACCTCTCCGCTTCAGAGACACATTTCGGTTGAATGCATTTAGTTGTACAACTTACTAGGTATTCCCTTTCCCAGTGGTACTCCCCTGGGTGAGGTCCGAGGAAGATGTCTCCGTGTTTTCTGTCTTTTGGAGGTAAGACTCACTGAAACTGGCTTCCTCCTCGAAGATGATTTAGGCAGTGGCACATATCAGTGGGTAGGAAATCCTGTCTTGGCCATTATTTTCACTCCTCTTTCACATCATCTCTCTGTTCTCTCACAACACCCACACATGCCACAACCACACCCCTGTAACTTTTTGACAGTCATATGGACACTACTATGAGGCCATAGGGCACTATTGTAGCTAGTCTAGAATGAGAATAAATGTAGCTATTTACATTGTAGCCACTTATAGATCAATTTCCTGGAACTTGTTTTACAGAGATATAGCTCATACGTTAGCCTATGCACCACCAAACAACTACTATAATGAAAGAATATCAGAATATTTGCATCCAAAAATGTTAATCTTTTAATCTTTGGATTGTAGCACAATGTCAGAGTCAGTTGTTCTGGTTTTGTGGTTTCAGCTGTTCTGCATTCATTTCATATGTTCAAACGTTCCTTTTTTGACGGAATTGGATTTTAGTTAGAATATTTTTCCCCAGTCGTAATCTGAGCCGTGTTCTCAGAAGAATGACTTCAGATGAGGGCACCAATGGCGTGACTTTCAGATCACTAAACCACAATGTTTTCCTGTTATTGGTACATATGGAGAGTAAAGAGGTACCACAGTATAACCATAATATAATGGTGGAAGGTAGCCTAGCTGTTAAATGTTGTTGTTTTTCCTTTGCAAATATTTAATAAAAATGTTTACTCATGGACTCACATGTCACGCTATGAGTGTGTGTATGTGTGTGCATGTGTGTGAGAGAGAGAGAGATTTTACATAGATGTAGATGGACAGTCATGTATTCAGTGACTAAAATAAATAAATATAGGGATCTGGAAAGTCCAAAATAAGATTCCTAGTCATGCATTATCACAGAATGAGCCATGCCGACAGTTAATTCCCTGTCCAGTGAGCCAGTATCTAGCTACTGTGGTCCTGGATCGCCATGGCCAGATGTTGCGTGCCTATTTGGGTAGATTTATAGAGCTTTGTGAAATTCTAAGCCAAGCAGAGAGATTTGCATGTGACATCACTCCAGGATTGGAAAGTCATAACTGTTTCCAAGTTAAGCTTATCTACTGTGACCTCTACTGAAGCCTACTGTTTAATCTATTTACACAGTTTATAAAGCACTAATAAACCGAGGAGCATTGAAGACCCATACATTTACAGGGTGTATTTATGTTAATTACCAACCTATGATGTTTGAGAAAGAAAGTACTATGCTATCTACGTATCTACTCACTTCAGATCATTCCCACTGGGCACACAGTGGTTGAATCAACGATGTTTCCACATCATTTCAATGACATTATGTTGAACCAACGTGGAATGGACTCAAAAGTAATGTTTAATGAGTCCATGTCTCCCATATTGTCATATAATACTGAGAAATAGTGGTACCAACACAGAGATGTTCAGGTCTTTAATGAATTATTAATTCAATTAATGAAACAATACAAAATCTTGTCTTCATGTGAACTATCTTCTCCCACTTCAGTATTTCTACCTGTTCCCAGGCTTGTCCAAAGCAAATTCTTAACTACTGCTGTCATCCTAGTGGTCTTTTCGTACATTTGTGCATTTGATAAAATTGTACTGCTATAATTGTTAAGCCTTTTCTCTTTATCTAGAGCAGCACTTCCTATGGAATAAAGCGCCATTCGGGATATGACCGCAGTAGGCATCTACTTGCTAGCAAGGGAAAGCAGGGGTAGAAAACTATACAAGCTTAGAGAAATGCCCCTCAATGGTTTATTGTGAAGCAATGAGTAAACATCAACCTTGTTTTATTAGTTTATTTATTGGATAAAAACAAAGTTTAAATGTTAGTCCTTTTCAAGCCTTGAATTACAATAAAATAAATACATTTAAAAGTATTATCAGACAGCTCTTTCACTTTAGATAGCCCGAGGGTATGGGTCACAGGCCTGACTTGAACACTGGGTACAGATGTCAGTTCAACAATTTGTTTGAGTTGTCAACTAACGTGAAATCAATGTGAAATCAACAAAACATTTCACTACATCATTGGATTTAGGTTAAAAGTTGGGTGAACAAAATATTAAATCCCCTCACCTTGTTGACTTTTTGCAAATCCAATCAGTTTTCCATGTTGATTCAACTTCATCACATTGCATTTATTTATTGAAATGATGTGGAAACAGTTTTGCCCAGTGGGGAGTTTCCAACAGGAAAGACCAACGTCTTGACCGTTTGACAAGGGTGACACTGATTTTGAAGTCGCAGGCAGGGCTAACTCATCACTAGACTCCCGACTCACGTCTGTTACATATGGGCAAAGAAAAATACATGAGTTTGAACTCTGTTTTTGGGGTGTGGATGGTACTGTGCCACTATTACTGGCATATACAGTGCCTTCAGAATGTATTCACACCCCTTGACCTTTTCCACATTTTATTGTGTTACAGCCTGAATTTAAAATGGACTAAATTGAGATTTTACGTCACTGGCCTACACATAATACCCTATAATGTCAAAATAACATTATCTTTTTATAAATCTTTACAAATATGTAGAAAATGAAAAGCTGAAATGACTTGAGTCAATAAGTATTGAACCCCTTTGTTATGGCATGCCTAAATAATTCAGGATCAAACATTTGCTTAACAAGTCACATAATACGTAGCAGGGACTGCTACGTGTGCCATAATGCTTTTGAATGACTACCTCATTTCTGTACCCCACACAAACAGGGTGTTCAGACAGTATTTATACCCCTTTACTTATTGCACATTTAGTTGTTATAGCCTGAATTCAAAATGGATTAAATATATTTATTTTCTCACTCTTTCTACACACAATACCCAATAATGACAAGGTGAAAACATGTTTTTAGACATTTTTGCAAATTTATTGAGAATGAAATACAGAAATATCTCATAAAAATTTTACCGAATACAACAATGCAGTTAACCAACAATGCAGTTTTAAGAAAAACAAGTGTTATGTAAAAAATAGACAAGTAAAAAATAACAAATAACAAATAATTAAAGAGTAGCAGTAAAATAACAGTAGATAGGCTATATTCACGAGGTACCGGTACAGAGTCAATGTGCGGGGGTACCGGTTAGTTGAGGTAATTGAGGTAATATGTACATGTAGGTAGAGTTAATGTGACTAAGCATAGATAATAAAATAAGCTGTTAAGAAGCCTTTTGGACCTAGACTTGTTGCTCTGGTACCGGAGTCTTTAACAATTTGTAGTGCCTTCCTCTGACACCGCCTGGTATAGAGCTCCTGGATGGCAAGAAGCTTGGCTCCAGTGATGTACTGTACCCTCTGTAGTGCCTAGCGGTCAGAGGCCGAGCAGTTGCCATACCAGGCAGTGATGCAACCAGTCAGTATGCTCTTAATGGTGCATCTGTAGAACTTTTTGAGGATCTGAGGACCCATGCCAAAATCTTTTCAGTCTCCTGAGGGGGGAATAGGCTTTGTCATGCCCTCTTCTCGACTGGACACCAGTAAACTTGACGCTCTCAACCTGCTCCTCTACAGCCCCGTCAATGAGAATGGGAGAATGTTTGTATCGGTCTGCTAATACAGGACTAGTGAAGGCCAAGTGTACAATTTTAGAAAAAAATTATATCAAAAATAAAATTGTATTTATTATTTTCTTACATTTTTCCCGGTGGTGCTGCAGCACCCACAGCACCCCTACTTCCCGCGGATATGCCCTGCCTAGTTTTGAGTTTCTAGTGCTGATGAAATAGTAAAGCCAGCATGTGCTAAACTGTCAGTTTCAACTAAGGCTAGATTCCTTTTCTGATGATCTGAGCCTGTAACCACTGAGTGGTTACGTCATATATGTATATTTCTATTTTCTATTTATCCATATTACGGATATTATTATATTATATATATATATATATATATATATATATATATATATATATATACGTAATGTATATATATATTCGTATATATCCGTAATATATATATCTATATATTCGTAATATGGATAAATAGAAAATATATATATATTTTGTTATTATATTCATATTTTCTATTTATCCATATTACGGATATATACACTGCTCAAAAAAATAAAGGGAACACTTAAAAAACACAATGTAACTCCAAGTCAATCACACTTCTGTGAAATCAAACTGTCCACTTAGGAAGCAACACTGATTGACAATAAATTTCACATGCTGTTGTGCAAATGGAATAGACAAAAGGTGGAAATTATAGGCAATTAGCAAGACACCCCCCAAAACAGGAGTGATTCTGCAGGTGGTGACCACAGACCACTTCTCAGTTCCTCAGCCAGGAAGCATTCCTATGCTTCCTGGCTGATGTTTTGGTCACTTTTGAATGCTGGCGGTGCTCTCACTCTAGTGGTAGCATGAGACGGAGTCTACAACCCACACAAGTGGCTCAGGTAGTGCAGTTCATCCAGGATGGCACATCAATGCGAACTGTGGCAAAAAGGTTTGCTGTGTCTGTCAGCGTAGTGTCCAGAGCATGCAGGCGAAAATCCAGGAGACAGGCCAGTACATCAGGAGACGTGGAGGAGGCCGTAGGAGGGCAACAACCCAGCAGCAGGACCGCTACCTCCGACTTTGTGCAAGGAGGTGCACTGCCAGAGCCCTGCAAAATGACCTCCAGCAGGCCACAAATGTGCATGTGTCAGCATATGGTCTCACAAGGGGTCTGAGGATCTCATCTCGGTACCTGATGGCAGTCAGGCTACCTCTGGCGAGCACATGGAGGGCTGTGCGGCCCGACAAAGAAATGCCACCCCACACCATGACTGACCCATCGCCAAACCGGTCATGCTGGAGGATGTTGCAGGCAGCAGAACGTTCTCCACGGCGTCTCCAGACTCTGTCACGTCTGTCACATGTGCTCATGTGCTCAGTGTGAACCTGCTTTCATCTGTGAAGAGCAC
The DNA here is from genome assembly GCF_029448725.1 of Salvelinus fontinalis. NCBI lineage: Eukaryota > Metazoa > Chordata > Actinopteri > Salmoniformes > Salmonidae > Salvelinus > Salvelinus fontinalis. Next base: position 38,981,449 of record NC_074692.1, read on the forward strand.
AGGGCGCCAGTGGCAAATTTGCCAATCTTGGTGTTCTCTGGCAAATGCCAAACGTCCTGCACGGTGTTGGGCTGTAAGCACAACCCCCACCTGTGGACGTCGGGCCCTCATACCACCCTCATGGAGTCTGTTTCTGACCGTTTGAGCAGACACATGCACATTTGTGGCCTGCTGGAGGTCATTTTGCAGGGCGCTGGCAGTGCACCTCCTTGCACAAAGTCGGAGGTAGCGGTCCTGCTGCTGGGTTGTTGCCCTCCTACGGCCTCCTCCACGTCTCCTGATGTACTGGCCTGTCTCCTGGTAGCGCCTGCATGCTCTGGACACTACGCTGACAGACACAGAAAACCTTTTTGCCACAGTTCGCATTGATGTGCCATCCTGGATGAACTGCACTACCTGAGCCACTTGTGTGGGTTGTAGACTCCGTCTCATGCTACCACTAGAGTGAGAGCACCGCCAGCATTCAAAAGTGACCAAAACATCAGCCAGGAAGCATAGGAACAAGGGCACACCGATTTTTCAGTTAGTCATCTCAGGGATTCAAACCAGCGACCTTTCAGTTACTGGCACGACACTATTCAATGCAAGATTTAGGGCACATTTTTGGGGCAAATCTAAAATTCTACAACTACAGTTTATCCTATTGGGATCGTTGAGGCTTTCAATATACATTACCCTGGGATAAATATGTTACATTCCTGGACCTACACCTATACTGAATAGGTTTTAGGCTGTAAGAACAGTCATTTGTCAAATCATACAAGGTAACTTTGTGTTCCAATTTGCAAGAGGAACAGTAGCCTAGCCTTAGTATAGAGTGCGGGAGAAGACTGTCTGTAGAGTGCGGGAGAGTACTGTCTGTAGCGCCGTCTCCGCCCACTATACTGCACGATGGTGATATATATCCCTATATCGATGGTTCTATGTTCATTCTAACGCATTACTTTAGCACCGTTTCCATTGGATGCTTCTGTATTTTTCCGCTGATGGTGATATCATACAGAATATCAGCCACGCTTGCCACTGAAATACAGCTAGTCCTATTTAGCCATCTAACCACAAGGCAGTGGCAGAAAACAGTCGTCTCGTTCAGAGAGAGAGCTGTGAAATGGGCATATAAACCTGTATCAAGCATATTATCTAAATTGACATTTAAATACATCGGAATGGCTTGTAATCCATTACCAAAAATCCACCCCACTAAACAGTAACTTAATTACCGGTATCGTAATTTGGCCGTAATTAGGGGAAAAACCTCGAGCCTGTGGAGATGGGATTCCTCCACCAGCTACATCTTCTGTTGTGGAAGAATGTGTCTTTGAAGAGAAGAGGACCGGTAAGGAAACATTTTCTTTGATATTATTAGATAACAATTACAATATATGGGTGCTTAGAAATATGGGACATTAGCTTAAATAGGCTGCTGGTTGTGCGCTTGTAAAACATCACCGAATGGCAGTGCGAGATCAGACGGGCGTCGGTCTACAGAATTCGGTTGCTGCTACTGCATTGCCTGTATTTGAGGCTGGCATGATATTCACTGGGCACACACTGGTTGAATCAACGTTGTTTCCACGTCATTTAAGTGAATTTACGTTGAACCAACGTGAAATAGACATTGAATTGACATCTGTGCCCAGTGAGGTGCCTTCATCAGTTCCCAGACATAGGCTAATTTGCGCTGCCATAGTTTCCAAGGTGTTTGGATGTGTTATACCACCAGGTTTACTAGACGTGTATTCACAGAAAACCGAACAGGTTGCTGTGTGCATAAACCACTCCTCATAACCTCTCATGCTTCTCAGAACATCATGCAAAGCGCTAGAGAAGAGGATGTAAACACACATTAATGCCAATTTTTAATTGCGTCTAATTATGGTTCTGTGAGAATATGTGCGGTGCATTTGGAAATTATAACTGATTCAATTTAAATAACAAAATACTATTCATATCAAAAGGTGTATAGGTGTAGCCTAAGTAATTGCGTATTCATCTATCTACTGCATGTATGTGGGTCTTTTGGTTATGCACCTGCCTCACATGTAGCCTAGGCTACCTGACAGACAATGACAGGAAGGACAGGACCCTGAGAATGTGGCCCGCTGGTGCTCAAAGTCTTTAAAATAAACATTATGTTCAGTTTTTACCATCCAATATATATATATAAAATCTGTAGATACATTTGGGAGTGGCATTTTCACAGAGGGGGCTGGTACCCTGGCACTTGTAGACCTCTATCTGTGCATTGGCCTGCAAATAAGATGCTCTGAGGTCCTCTACAAGGACACCAGAGATAATGGACCAGAATCTTAGATATTCAGAGCTCTGACACATGTTTATGTAATGTCTGTATTACACTCTTATATTACACTCTTATATTACACTCTTATACACTCTGGATCGAACCAAAAAGAGTTATATTTCTTTCTTCATATATGGCACCCTAAAGGTTCTATATAGAACCCTTTTTTAGGGTTATGTGGTCAGAAACCCAGTGGATCTTCACCTGACCAACGTTGGTTTCATATAGAACCATTGGGTTTCATATAGAGTTCTATATGGAACGAATTTCAGTTCTATATAGAACCTTAAAGAGTGTCATATATGAAGAAAGCACCCTTTTTTTGGTAGAACCATTTTTGGTTGTATCCAGAACCTTTGTTTCTAAGACTGTATGTCAAACCTAGACTAGTGTGGCCATGTATGGTGGATTAGACTACACTACTTTGGTATAGTGGTCGACATCAGCAACATGTACATGTGTTACACAATGTTACAAGCTTATGTCAGATTAGTAACACAGCAGCACTTAGGCTCCTGGGAGGCCCTGTACAATAATATAATTATTTTGCACCACAGATCTATTTAGCCAGAATAGGTAGTCCTGCTAACAGATGTGTATGTGACCAATAACATTTGATTTGATTTTTATTTGTTTTCCACGGAGTCCTGGGATCCACAAAAACAACAGAAACATACAAATATTGACTAAAAAACACCTGATTACACCACACCATGGCATTTTTTCAGACGATGGTTTTCATGTGGGATCGGGGCCTGAAGTTTCCTCATAATGCATGGTGCCTTTGACAAACTCGGTCACCCCCCCCGGGTGCACGTTCTGGGTTTCCCAAACTCGGTCCTGGGGGCCCCCCTGGGTGCACGTTTTGGGTTTTGCCCCAGCACTACACAGCTGATTCAAATAATCAAAGCTTGATGACGTGTTGGTTATTTAAATCAGCTGTGTAGTGCTAGGGCAAAACCCAAAACGTGCACCCAGGGGGGCCCCCAGGACCGAGTTTGGGAAACCCTGATCTAGACTTTAGACAGCACCTGACAAACATTTGATTTTGGAGTAAACTACCTCTTTAGTGGACAGTGTAAAGTACCTACTTTAAAGCCTGATGACCCAAAGTGCTCGTTTTATCATCAATACATAGGGCCTGTTTATAGTAGCCTAGTCTGCAGAGAACACTATCTATTTACATTTTAGAGCCTTTCCATTTACAGCAGTTGGGGAATTTGCCTAAAGATCTTTATAGTTCATATATATCCTGTCCCATTAGGTACAGACTTTTTTTCTTCAGGCAATGTAGAGAGCTGTCCACGCTGGTTTCCTTGATCCTAAAGATGCTTTGTTTTGTCCGTCATCCATCATGATGTCGCCGCCCTTCACTTGTTGTGTGCTATATTTAGCTATGGTTCCCCTTCAGATAGTACATACAGGATCTGTCCCAAATGGCATACTATTCTGTTTATAGTGCACTATTTTTGACCCTATTCCCTATACTACAAATGTTGTGCACTACAATAGGGAATAGAGTGCCATTTAGGACACAGTCTTAGTGAAGACTTCATATAGGTTTCCTGTAGTACACTAGGGTTGGCACAGAGTAATAATAGTATCAGTTACGTCATCCTGTATATTTATTATCATGCAGTCCATTTGGACCTGCTGCTGGGGCTGAGGAAGATGTAGGTTTATTATCATGCAGTCCATCTGGACCTGCTGCTGGGGCTGAGGAAGATGTAGGTTTATTATCATGCAGTCCATCTGGACCTGCTGCTGGGGCTGAGGAAGATGTAGGTTTATTATCATGCAGTCCACCTGGACCTGCTGAGGCTGAGGAAGATGTAGGTTTATCATCATGCAGTCCATCTGGACCTGCTGGGGCTGAGGAAGATGTAGGTTTATTATCATGCAGTCCGTCTGGACCTGCTGGGGCTGAGGAAGATGTAGGTTTATTATCATGCAGTCCATCTGGAGCTGCTGCTGGGGCTGAGGAAGATGTAGGTTTATTATCATGAAGTCCATCTGGACCTGCTGGGGCTGAGGAAGATGTAGGTTTATTATCATGAAGTCCATCTGGACCTGCTGCTGGGGCTGAGGAAGATGTAGGTTTATTATCATGCAGTCCGTCTGGACCTGCTGGGGCTGAGGAAGATGTAGGTTTATTATCATGCAGTCCATCTGGACCTGCTGGGGCTGAGGAAGATGTAGGTTTATTATCATGCAGTCCATCTGGAGCTGCTGCTGGGGCTGAGGAAGATGTAGGTTTATTATCATGAAGTCCATCTGGACCTGCTGGGGCTGAGGAAGATGTAGGTTTATTATCATGCAGTCCGTCTGGACCTGCTGCTGGGGCTGAGGAAGATGTAGGTTTATTATCATGCAGTCCATCTCGACCTGCTGGGGCTGAGGAAGATGTAGGTTTATTATCATGCAGTCCATCTGGACCTGCTGGGGCTGAGGACGATGTAGGTTTATTATCATGCAGTCCATCTGGACCTGCTGCTGGGGCTGAGGAAGATGTAGGTTTATTATCATGAAGTCCATCCGGACCTGCTGCTGGGGCTGAGGAAGATGTAGGTTTATTATCATGCAGTCCATCTGGACCTGCTGGGGCTGAGGAAGATGTAGGTTTATTATCATGCAGTCCATCTGGACCTGCTGGGGCTGAGGACGATGTAGGTTTATTATCATGCAGTCCGTCTGAACCTGCTGGGGCTGAGGAAGATGTAGGTTTATTATCATGCAGTCCATCTGGAGCTGCTGCTGGGGCTGAGGAAGATGTAGGTTTATTATCATGAAGTCCATCTGGACCTGCTGGGGCTGAGGAAGATGTAGGTTTATTATCATGCAGTCCGTCTGGACCTGCTGGGGCTGAGGAAGATGTAGGTTATTATTATCATGCAGTCCATCTGGAGCTGCTGAGGCTGAGGAAGATGTAGGTTTATTATCATGCAGTCCGTCTGGACCTGCTGGGGCTGAGGAAGATGTAGGTTTATTATCATGCAGTCCGTCTGGACCTGCTGAGGCTGAGGAAGATGTAGGTTTATTATCATGCAGTCCATCTGGACCTGCTGGGGCTGAGGAAGATGTAGGTTTATTATCATGCAGTCCATCTGGACCTGCTGGGGCTGAGGAAGATGTAGGTTTATTATCATGCAGTCCATCTGGAGCTGCTGCTGGGGCTGAGGAAGATGTAGGTTTATTATCATGAAGTCCATCTGGACCTGCTGGGGCTGAGGAAGATGTAGGTTTATTATCATGCAGTCCATCTGGACCTGCT
>NC_074692.1:38992021-39032021 GCF_029448725.1 Salvelinus fontinalis
CATGCACCCCACCCCCGCAAAGAGGGCATCAACATGGAAGTCACACATACGCCCAGGTAGTGAGCGGGCAAACAGGCCCAACCCCCACTCTTACACTCGCCCAAGCCAACGGCATGTACCAGATGCTCAGCAGGCTCTGCTCACACTTACTGGCCTGAGGCCAAACCCCGACCAACAACATTGGACACTTTATGGAACAAAAAGCCTTCACTATATCATCCTGGAATATCCAAGGTCTGAGGTCATCTGCCTTTGGCCTAAAGAGCAGGAACCCGGACTTCACCAAAGAAATCGGTAATGCAGACATTGTCATCCTGCAAGAAACCTGGTACAGAGGAGACGGACCCACTGGTTGCCCTCTAGGTTACAGAGAGCTGGTAGTCCCATCCACCAAACTACCAGGTGTGAAACAGGGAAGGGACTCAGGGGGAATGCTAATTTGGTATAGAGCAGACCTAACTCACTCCATTAAATTAATCAAAACAGGAACATTTTACATTTGGCTAGAAATTCAAAAGGAAATTATCTTAACAGAGAAAAATGTCCTCCTGTGTGCTACCTATATCCCCCCACTAGAATCCCCATACTTTAATGAAGACAGCTTCTCCATCCTGGAGGGGGAAATCAATCATTTCCAGGCCCAGGGACATGTATTAGTCTGTGGCGACCTAAATGCCAGAACTGGACAGGAACCTGACACCCTCAGCACACAGGGGGACAAACACCTACCTGGAGGTGACAGCATTCCCTCCCCCATATGCCCACCTAGGCACAACTATGACAACATAACCAACAAAAACGGGTCACAACTCCTGCAGCTCTGTCGCACGCTGGGTATGTACATAGTCAATGGTAGGCTTCGAGGGGACTCCTATGGTAGGTACACCTATAGCTCATCTCTTGGCAGTAGCACTGTAGACTACTTTATCACTGACCTCAACCCAGAGTCTCTCAGAGCGTTCACAGTCAGCCCACTGACACCCCTATCAGACCACAGCAAAATCACAGTCTACTTGAACAGAGCAATACTCAATCATGAGGCATCAAAGCCAAAGGAACTGAGTAACATTAAGAAATGCTATAGATGGAAGGAATGCAGTTTGGAAACCTACCAAAAAACAATTAGGCAACAGCAAATTCAATCCCTTTTAGACAACTTCCTGGGTAAAACGTTCCACTGCAATAGTGAAGGTGTAAACTTGGCAGTAGAAAATCTTAACAGTATATTTGACCTCTCAGCTTCCCTATCAAATCTAAAAATCTCAAATAGAAAACCGAAGAAAATGAACAACAATGACAAATGGTTTGATAAAGAATGCAAAAATCTAAGAAATAAATTGAGAAACCTGTCCAACCAAAAACATAGAGACCCGGAAAACCTGAGTCTACGCCTTCACTATGGTGAATCACTAAAACAATACAGAAATACACTACGGAAAAAAGAAGGAACAGCACGTCAGAAATCAGCTCAATGTAATTGAAGAATCCATAGACTCTAACCAATTCTGGGAAAATTGGAAAACACTAAACAAACAACAACACGAAGAATTATCTATCCAAAATGGAGATGTATGGGTAAACCACTTCTCCAATCTTTTTGGCTCTATAACAAAGAATAAAGAGCAAAAACATATACATGATCAAATACAAATCCTAGAATCAACTATTAAAGACTACCAGAACCCACTGGATTCTCCAATTACCTTGAATGAGTTACAGGACAAAATAAAAACCCTCCAACCCAAAAAGGCCTGTGGTGTTGATGGTATCCTTAATGAAATGATCAAATATACAGACAACAAATTCCAATTGGCTATATTAAAACTCTTTAACATCGTCCTTAGCTCTGGCATCTTCCCCAATATTTGGAACCAAGGACTGATCACCCCAATCCACAAAAGTGGAGACAAATTTGACCCCAATAACTACCGTGGAATATGCGTCAACAGTAACCTTGGGAAAATACTCTGCATTATCATTAACAGCAGACTCGTACATTTCCTCAATGAAAACAATGTACTGAGCAAATGTCAAATTGGCTTTTTACCAAATTACCGTACAACAGACCATGTATTCACCCTACACACCCTAATTGACAACCAAACAAACCAAAACAAAGGCAAAGTCTTCTCATGCTTTGTTGATTTCAAAAAAGCCTTCGACTCAATTTGGCATGAGGGTCTGCTATACAAATTGATGGAAAGTGGTGTTGGGGGTAAAACATACGACATCATAAAATCCATGTACACAAACAACAAGTGTGCGGTTAAAATTGGCAAAAAACACACACATTTCTTCACACAGGGTCGTGGGGTGAGACAGGGATGCAGCTTAAGCCCCACCCTCTTCAACATATATATCAACGAATTGGCGCGGGCACTAGAACAGTCTGCAGCACCCGGTCTCACCCTACTAGAATCCGAAGTCAAATGTCTACTGTTTGCTGATGATCTGGTGCTTCTGTCACCAACCAAGGAGGGCCTACAGCAGCACCTAGATCTTCTGCACAGATTCTGTCAGACCTGGGCCCTGACAGTAAATCTCAGTAAGACCAAAATAATGGTGTTCCAAAAAAGGTCCAGTCGCCAGGACCACAAATTCCATCTAGACACCGTTGCCCTAGAGCACACAAAAAACTATACATACCTCGGCCTAAACATCAGCACCACAGGTAGCTTCCACAGAGCTGTGAACGATCTGAGAGACAAGGCAAGAAGGGCATTCTATGCCATCAAAAGGAACATAAATTTCAACATACCAATTAGGATCTGGCTAAAAATACTTGAATCAGTCATAGAGCCCATTGCCCTTTATGGTTGTGAGGTCTGGGGTCCGCTCACCAACCAAGATTTCACAAAATGGGACAAACACCAAATTGAGACTCTGCATGCAGAATTCTGCAAAAATATCCTCCGTGTACAACGTAGAACACCAAATAATGCATGCAGAGCAGAATTAGGCCGATACCCACTAATTATCAAAATCCAGAAAAGAGCCGTTAAATTCTACAACCACCTAAAAGGAAGCGATTCCCAAACCTTCCATAACAAAGCCATCACCTACAGAGAGATGAACCTGGAGAAGAGTCCCCTAAGCAAGCTGGTCCTAGGGCTCTGTTCACAAACACAAACACACCCCACAGAGCCCCAGGACAACAGCACAATTAGACCCAACCAAATCATGAGAAAACAAAAAGATAATTACTTGACACATTGGAAAGAATTAACAAAAAAACAGAGCAAACTAGAATGCTATTTGGCCCTAAACAGAGAGTATACAGTGGCAGAATACCTAACCACTGTGACTGACCCAAACTTAAGGAAAGCTTTGACTATGTACAGACTCAGTGAGCATAGCCTTGCTATTGAGAAAGGCCGCCGTAGGCAGACATGGCTCTCAAGAGAAGACAGGCTATGTGCTCACTGCCCACAAAATGAGGTGGAAACTGAGCTGCACTTCCTAACCTCCTGCCCAATGTATGACCATATTAGAGAGACATATTTCCCTCAGATTACACAGATCCACAAAGAATTCGAAAACAAATCCAATTTTGATAAACTCCCATATCTACTGGGTGAAATTCCACAGTGTGCCATCACAGCAGCAAGATTTGTGACCTGTTGCCACCAGAAAAGGGCAACCAGTGAAGAACAAACACCATTGTAAATACAACCCATATTTATGTTTATTTATTTTAACTTGTGTGCTTTAACCATTTGTACATTGTTACAACACTGCATATATATAATATGACATTTGTAATGTCTTTATTGTTTTGAAACTTCTGTATGTGTAATGTTTACTGTTCATTTTTATTGTTTATTTGACTTTTGTATATTATCTACCTCACTTGCTTTGGCAATGTTAACACATGTTTCCCATGCCAATAAAGCCCCTTGAATTGAATTGAATTGAATTGAGATAGAGAGAGAGAGAGAGAGAGAGAGAGAGAGAGAGAGAGAGAGAGAGGGAGGGTGGGTGGTTATAGAACCCATTGACATATTTTCCTCATATTACTCACACCTACAAATAATTTGAAAACAAATTCAATTTTGATAAACTCATGTATCTATTGGGTGAAACCCACTGTGTGCAATCACAGCAGCAAGATTTGTGACCTGTTGCCACGAAAAAAAGGCAACCAGTGAAGAACAAACACCATTGTAAATACAACCTATATTTATATTTATTTGTTTTCCCTTTTGTACATAAAGTATTTGCACGTCACATAATATAACATTTAAAATCTCTTAATCATTTTGGAACTTTTGTGAGTGTAATGTTTACTGTTAATTTTTCATTGTTTATTTCACTTTTGTTTGTGGTCTATTTCACTTGCTTTGGCAATGTAAACATATGTTACCCATGCCAAGAAAGCTCCTGAAATTGAAAATGGAAATTGAAATCAAATTGTGGTCAAAGCCAAGAGAAAGAGATGGTGGTCAAAGCCGAGAGAAAGAGGGGGGTCAAAGCCAAGAGGGAGTGGCTGGTCACAGCCAAGAGAGGAAAAGGTGTGTTCAAAGGAGAGAGAGAGAGAGATGGTGGTCAAAACCAAGAGAGGCAGAGAGGGTGAGAGAGAGAGAGAGAGAGGGTGGTCAAAGCCGAGAGAGAGAGAAAGAGGGTTGTTAAAGCTAAGAGGGAAAGGATGGTAAAAGCTGAGAGAGAGAGGGTGAGAAAGAGAAACAAAGAGTGAGAGAGGGTTGTCAAAGCCAAGAGAGAGAAAAAGGGTGTGTAAAGCTGAGAAAGAGAGTTGTCAAAGCTGAGAGAGCGAGATGGTGGTCAAAGCCAAGAGAGTGAGAGAGGCTGGTCAAAGCCGAGAGAGAGAGAAGGTGGTCAAAGCCGAGAGAGTGAGAGAGGGTGGTCAAAGCCGAGAGAGTGGTCAAAGCCGAGAGCGTGAGAGATACAGTGGTCAAAGCCAAGAGGGAGTGAGAGAGGGTGGTCAAAACTGAGAGGGAGAGGGTGGTCAAAGCTGAGAGAGAGAGAGAGAGAGGGTGATCATAGCCGAGAGCAAGAAGGTGAGAGAGAGGGTTGTCAAAACCAAGAGAGAGAGAGGGTGGTCAAAGCTGAGAGAGAGAGAGAGAGGCTCAACAAAGTTGAGCGAGAGAGGGTGGTCAAAGCCGAGAGAGAGAGAGAGAGGGTCGACAAAGTTGAGCGAGAGAGGGTGGTCAAAACCAAGAGAGAGAGAGAGAGAGGGTGGTCAAAGCAGAGAGAGAGGGAGAGAGAGAAGGTTGTCAAAGTTGAGCGAGAGAGGATGGCAAAAGCCGAGAGAGAGGAGAGTGAGAGAGGGTGAGACAGAGAGACTTAGAGTGAGAGAGGTTGGTCAAAGCTAAGAGAGAGAGGGGGGTCAAAATTAAGTGAGAGAGAGAGAGGGTGGTCAAAGCTGAGAGAGCGAGGGTGGTCAAAGACGAGAGAGAGAGAGAGAGAGAGAAAGAGGGTGGTCAAAGCGAAGAGGGAGAGGCTGGTCATACCCGAGAGATGGAAAGGTTGTTCAAAGTGGAGCGAGAGAGAGAGGATGGTCAAAGCCAAGAGAAAGAGCACGAGGGTGTTCAAAGCCAAGAGAAAGAGAGAAAGAGAGAGAGAGAGGGTGGTCAAAGCCAAGAGAGAGAGAGAAAGAGAGAGAGAAAGAGAGAGAGGGTGATCAAAGCCAAGAGGGAAGGGATGGTCAAAGCCGAGAGAGAGAGAGTGAGAGAAAGACCAAAAGTCAGAGATAGGATTGTCAAAGCCAAGAGACAGAGAGAGATTGAGAGGGTGGTCAAAGCTGAGAGAGAAAGCCTCTTAAACTCCTACCTCACCACCCTGCCTGCAGCAGCACCAGCTCTCCTACCTCACCACCCTGCCTGGTACAGCAGCACCAGCTCTCCTACCTCACCACCCTGCCTGGTACAGCAGCACCAGCTCTCCTACCTCACCACCCTGCCTAGTACAGCAGCACCAGCTCTCCTACCTCACCACCCTGCCTAGTACAGCAGCACCAGCTCTCCTACCTCACCACCCTGCCTGCAGCAGCACCAGCTCTCCTACCTCACCACCCTGCCTGGTACAGCAGCACCAGCTCTCCTACCTCACCACCCTGCCTGGTACAGCAGCACCAGCTCTCCTACCTCACCACCCTGCCTGGTACAGCAGCACCAGCTCTCCTACCTCACCACCCTGCCTAGTACAGCAGCACCAGCTCTCCTACCTCACCACCCTGCCTAGTACAGCAGCACCCGCTCTCCTACCTCACCACCCTGCCTGGTACAGCAGCACCAGCTCTCCTACCTCACCACCCTGCCTGCAGCAGCACCAGCTCTCCTACCTCACGACCCTGCCTGCTGCAGCACCAGCTGTCCTACCTCACCACCCTGCCTGGTGCAGCAGCACCAACACTGATGACCTAGTTATCTCAGGGAGGTAGGCACTCAGCATCCCTGAATGATTGGCCGCACTGAGGCAGGCAGAGCTGGCTAGGTATCTATGGAGACAACAGAGAGAGAGAGTGAGGGGAGAGGGAAACAGAGAAAAAGAAAGAGTGGGGAAGGAAAGGGGGAGAAAGAGTGAGAGAAAGAGGGAGGGCTAAAGTGAGAGAGGGAGAGAGAGGGGTAGAGAGAGGGAGAGGGTCAGGGGGCCTGTCAGAACTGGCCCCTGTCAGACCTGGGCCCTGACAGACCTGGGCCCTGACAGACATGGGCCCTGACAGACCTGGGCCCTGACTGACCTGGGCCCTGTCAGACCTGGGCCCTGACAGACCTGGGCCCTGTCAGACCTGGGCCCTGACAGACCTGGGCCCTGACAGACCTGTGTCCTGACAGACCTGGGCCCTGACAGACCTGGGCCCTGTCAGACCTGGGCCCTGTCAGACCTGGGCCCTGTCAGACCTGGGCCCTGACAGACCTGTGTCCTGACAGACCTGGGCCCTGACAGACCTGGGCCCTGACAGACCTGGGCCCTGACAGACCTGGGTCTTGACAGACCTGGGCCCTGACAGACCTGGGTCCTGACAGACCTGGTCCCTGACAGTAAATCTCAGTGAGACAAAAGTATTGATGTTTCAAAAAAGGTTCCGTTGCCAGGACCACAAATACTAATTCCATCTAGACACCGTTGCCCTATATCAGTGGTTCCCAAACGTTTCCACATATAAAACACCATGGCTGAGGAAAGGCACTACTCCCAATATAAGTGAACCCCAAATCAATGTAGTTCTCATCATATCTGCACCTCTTCGATGGTCCATCGTCCCTGTCTGTTCGGTGCTTTCCCGGGTAAGAGGGCCAGTAGCTCTTCAGCTGCATCAGATTCACAACTGTCAGTGTCCATGCTAGCTGGGCTAACAACAAATGTAGAATTCCTGATGCTAGCACTGGATGTGCTCGTGGAAGAAGAACAACTTGTGTTGTCAACAGGTGCAGGTGTAGTACTGCTGGTAGTAGCAGTACTACCAGTAGAGCTGGTATGTGTCTCTATGGACGCAGGCCTTACTTTTGTTTTTAACCATTTATCCATTTTCGATCAAACGGAATGAGCAGCAACTACGTTTGTCTCCATACGGACCGTTAGTGGATTTCCCACAAGAGAGTAACGGTTAATGTGATTGGATGTTAATTATTTGACTAGGCTACCTGTATTTGACATTGTGTTGTTATTTCACTGAACACTAGATGGTTTCATTTTATTTTTGGCAGTGAAACGAGTCTACTCAGGTGAGAAAAGAACCTCACCCAAATGTATAGCCCCATTGGAAAATCTAGATGGACTGTTTGAAAATTCACAAAATGGGACAAACACGAAATTGATACTTTGAATGCAGAATTCTGCAAAAATATCCTTTGTGTACAACGTAAAACACCAAATAACGCATGCAGAGCAGAATTAGGCCGATACCCGCTAATTATCAAAATCCAGAAAAGAGACGTTAAGTTCTACAACCACCTAAAAGGAAGCGATTCCCAAACCTTCCATAAAAAAAGCCATCACCTACAGAGAGATGAACCTGGATAAGAGTCCCCAAAGCAAGCTGGTCCTGTTCCCAAACACAAACAGACCCCACAGAGTCCCAGCACAGCAACACAATTAGACCCAACTAAATCATGACAAAATAAAAAGATAGTTACTTGACACATTGTAAAGAATTAACAACAAAAAAACTGAGCATCTGGAATGCTATTTGGCCCTAAACAGAGAGTAGCAGTGGCAGAATACCTGACCACTGTGACTGACCCAAACTTAAGGAAAGCTTTGTACAGACTCAGTGAGTATAGCCTTGCTATTGAGAAAGGCCACTGTAGGCAGACCTGGCTCTCAAGAGAAGACAGGCTATGGAAAGGGAAATGGGGGATACCTAGTCAGTTGTACAACTGAATGTATTCAACTGAAATGTGTCTTCCACATTTAACCCAATCCCTCTGAATCAGAGAGGTGCGGGGGGTGCCAAGTGCGCACTGCCCACAAAATGAGGTGGAAAATGAGCTGCACTTCCTAACCTCCTGCCAAATGTATGACCATATTCGAGACACATATTTCCCTCAGATTACACATGTCCACAAAGAATTAGAAAACAAACCCAATTTTGATAAACTCCAACAGCTATTGGGTGAAATACCACAGTGTACCATCACAGCAGCAAGATGTGTGACCTGTTGCCACAAGAAAAGGGCAACCAGTGAAGAACAAACACCATTGTAAATACAACCCATATATATGTTTATTTATTTTCCCTTTTGTACTTTAACTATTTGCAGATAATATTACATGTATAATGTCTTTATTATTTTGTAACTTTTGTGAGTGTGATGTTTACTGTTAATTTGTATTGTTTATTCAACTTTTGTTTATTATCTAGTTCACTTGCTTTTGCAATGTTAACATATGTTTCCCATGCCAATAAAGCCCTTAAATTGAAAATAATTTGAATTGAGAGGGAGGGAGGGGCAGAGACAGGGAGCGAGAGGGGTAGAGGGAGGGGGGAGAGAGAGAGGGGTGCGTTTGGAGACTAAGGAAGAGAACGAGGAAGAGAACCACCCGACAGATAAGAGAGCACACAACAACTACAGAGGAGAAAGTTAACTGGCTGGCCAATGAATTATAAATGCTATCTGTAAACTCTAATGGACTAGCACTGCAGCAGCTCATAGAGGCTGGGGATGTTAGACATGGGCTATCTCTGTATGCTGATCTCACAGCAGGGACTCAAACAGGAGAGAGAGAGATGGAAGTTGGTCTGGAGGAGAGTCAGTATTACACTACTGTACGGTCCTGATGTGTACTGCTGCAATCCATTATCTAGTCTCTCTCAAAAGACTTGCAAGCAGAAACAGCGGCTCTGAGAAGAGATTAACATTATCCCTCACCACCATTATCCTTCACCACAATTATCCCTCACCACCATTATCTCTCACCACCATTATCCTCACCACCATTATCCTTCACCACCAGTATCCTTCACCACCATTATCCATCACCACCATTATCCCTCACCACCCTTATCCTTCACCACCATTATCCTTCACCACAATTATCCCTCACCACCATTATCTCTCACCACCATTATCCTTCACCACCATTATCCTCACCACCATTACCCTTCACCACCAGTATCCTTCACCACCATTATCCATCACCACCATTATCCCTCACCACCCTTATCCTTCACCACCATTATCCTTCACCACCATTATCCCTCACCACCATTATCCCTCACCACCATTATCCTTCACCAGATAGTGTGAGCTCATGAATGACATCCATGAGTCTTGACTAGAGCTTTCAGAATGATTTGGCCCAACCTGAAGTGGCTGTAAGGTCTAATTCATGTCTGTCTGTCTGTCTGTCTGTCTGTCTGTCTGTCTGTCTGCCTGCCTGCCTGCCTGCCTGCCTGCCTGCCTGCCTGCCTGCCTGTCTGTCTGTCTGTCTGTCTGTCTGTCTGTCTGTCTGTCTGTCTGTCTGTCTGTCTGTCTGAATGTATTGTATTTCAGCCACTGAAAAAAAATATCTCATCAATGTCATTCAAGTGAAATGATATGACAAATTCTTAAATGCTTTTACACGCTACATTTGTTTTGATTTAATGCATCTTTTTTGAAAATAATTTAAATAGAAACAGTTGAAATATAGAAATCTTGAATTAGGCCTATTTCAGAATATATTCAACAAGTCAGAAGAGAACACCTGCAAGCACTACGTAAACTTTTATTCACCAAAGGGGATTTCTACATTCCTGGATGATCCAATTGTATGAATATCCAAATACATGAGGATTTTAATTGCCGTCTTATTCAAATAGAGACGGCTGTGGAATATTACTGTTCAGTGTGTGATTAATTGAATTGTTACTTCAGCCCGGGGCTGTATTTGATGTTTAACTATCATGCTTTTGCAACCATGTTTTTTTATGATTTAGCAAAAAAATTAATTGCTTGATAACAGTTGGGCACATATGGTACCTGAGCCTTAGTTGCCATTACAAGGATGAGGGAACTTGCTGTAGTCTGTATTGATGCTGTTTGTTACTGAAATGAATATGCTTTATGATGCAGCATGATAAACACACACAGAGACAGCTTTATGGCTGATTTATAACACAACCAGTAAACATGGCGTTGCAGTAGCTCTTCTAGTGGCTCACTCCTGTCCTGGTCCACGCAGGGCCTCTCTAGGACTTTATTGTTTTGTATTTATTTCACCTTTATTTAACCAGGTAGGCCAGTTGAGAACAAGTTCTCATTTACAACTACGACCTGGCCAAGATAAAGCAAAGCATTGTGACAAAAACAACAACACAGAGTTACACATAAACAAACGTACAGTCAATAACACAAAATAAAACAAAATAGAAAGATCTATGTAGTGCAAATGTAGAAGAGTAGGGAGGTAGGCAATAAATAGGTCATAGAGGCAAAAATAATTACAATTTAGCATTAATACTGGAGTGATGGATTTGCAGATGATGATGTGCAAGTAGAGATACTGGGGTGCAAAGACCAAGAGGGTACGTAATAATATGGGGATGAGGTAGTCCGGTGTGATGTTTACAGATGGGCTGTGTCCAGGTACAGTGAACGGTAAGCTGCTCTGACAGCTGATGCTTAAAGTTAGAGAGGGAAATATACGACTCCAGCTTCAGAGATTTTTGCAATTTGTTCCAGTCATTGGCAGCAGAGAACTGGAAGGAAAGGCGGCCAAAGGAAGTGTTGGCTTTGGGGATGACCAGTGATATATACCTGCTGGAGCGCGTGCTACAGGTGGATGTTGCTATGGTGACCAGTGAGCTGAGATAAGGCGGGGATTTACCTAGCAAAGACTTATAGATGACCTGGAGCCAGTGGGTTTGGCGACGGATATGTAGTCAGGGCCAGCCAAAGAGAGCATAGAGGTCGCAGTGGTGGGTAGTATATGGGTCTTTGGTGATAAAACTGATGGCACTGTGATAGACTACATCCAAACTGTGATAGACTACATCCAGTTTGCTGAGTAGAGTGTTGGAGGCTATTTTGTAAATGACATCGCCGAAGTCAAGGATTGGTAGGATAGTCAGTTCTACGAGGGTATATTTGGCGGCATGAGTGAAAGAGGCTTTGTTGCGAAATAGGAAGCCGATTCTGGACTTGATTTTGGATTGGAGATGCTTAATGTGAGTCGGGAATGAGTGTTTACAGTCTAACCAGACACCTAGGTATTTGTAGTTGTCCACATATTCTAGGTCAGAACCGTCCAGAGTAGTGATGCTAGTCGGGCAAGAGGGTGCGGGCAGCAATCGGTTGAAGAGCATGCACTTAGTTTTACTAGCATTTAAAAACAGTTGGAGGCCACGGAAGGAGTGTTGTATGACATTGAAGCTCGTTTGGAGGTTTGTTAACACAGTGTCCAAAGAAGGGCCAAATGTATACAGAATGGTGTCGTCTGCATAGAGGTGGATCAGAGAATCACCAGCAGCAAGAGCGACATCATTGATATATACAGGACAAAACGTTGGACTATCTCAAGCCTGACACACACTAACCTGGTCCATTCAGGGTCTCTCTAGGACTAGACGTTGGGCTATCTCAAGCCTGACACACACTAACCTGGTCCATTCAGGGTCTCTCTAGGACTAGATGTTGGGCTATCTCAAGCCTGACACACACTAACCTGGTCCATTCAGGGTCTCTCTAGGACTAGACGTTGGGCTATCTCAAGCCTGACACACACTAACCTGGTCCATTCAGGGACTAGACGTTGGACTATCCCAAGCCTGACACACACTAACCTGGTCCATTCAGGGTCTCTCTAGGACTAGACGTTGGGCTATCTCAAGCCTGACACACACTAACCTGGTCCATTCAGGGTCTCTCTAGGACTAGACGTTGGGCTATCTCAAGCCTGACACACACTAACCTGGTTCATTCAGGGCCTCTATAGGACTAGACGTTGGGCTATCTCAAGCCTGACACACACTAACCTGGTCCATTCAGGGCCTCTATAGGACTAGACGTTGGGCTATCTCAAGCCTGACACACACTAACCTGGTCCATTCAGGGCCTCTATAGGACTAGACGTTGGGCTATCTCAAGCCTGACACACACTAACCTGGTTCATTCAGGGCCTCTATAGGACTAGACGTTGGACTATCTCAAGCCTGACACACACTAACCTGGTCCATTCAGGGTCTCTCTAGGACTAGACGTTGGACTATCTCAAGCCTGACACACACTAACCTGGTCCATTCAGGGTCTCTCTAGGACTAGACGTTGGGCTATCTCAAGCCCGACACACACTAACCTGGTCCATTCAGGGTCTCTCTAGGACTAGACGTTGGGCTATCTCAAGCCCGACACACACTAACCTGGTCCATTCAGGGACTAGACGTTGGACTATCCCAAGCCTGACACACACTAACCTGGTCCATTCAGGGCCTCTATAGGACTAGACGTTGGGCTATCTCAAGCCTGACACACACTAACCTGGTCCATTCAGGGCCTCTATAGGACTAGACGTTGGACTATCTCAAGCCTGACACACACTAACCTGGTCCATTCAGGGTCTCTCTAGGACTAGACGTTGGGCTATCTCAAGCCTGACACACACTAACCTGGTCCATTCAGGGACTCTCTAGGACTAGACGTTGGGCTATCTCAAGCCTGACACACACTAACCTGGTACCATACTGTGCTGCAGCTCTTCCATTGTTATCATGCATGAAGAGTTGCCTATAAGCTATAGCGCATACAGTATGGGTCAGTTCCAATTCAGTTCCATCTGTAGTTTCACTGGCCTAGTTTAGACACACAGCCTGGTAGGGGTTGTAGTAGTAGTGGTAGTGGTGGTGGTTGTGGTATTAGTGGTAGTAGTAGTGGTAGTAGTGGTAATGGTTGTGGTGGTAATGGTAGTAGTAGTAGGAGTGATGGTAGTAGTGGTTGTAGTGGTAGTGGTAGTGATAGTAGTAGTGGTAGTAGTGATTGTAGTGGTGTGGTAGTGATAGTAGTAGTGGTGGTAGTGGTTGTAGTAGTGGTTGTAGTGGTAGTGCTGGTAGTGGTGGTGGTTGTAGTAGTGGTAGTAGTGATGGTGGTAGTGGTGGTAGTAGTGGTAGTAGTGGTGGTAGTAGTAGTGGTGGTAGTAGTAGTGGTGGTAGTGGTAGTAGTAGTGGTAGTAGTGGTAATAGTAGTGGTAGTAGTAGTGGTAGTATCTCAAGCCTGACACACACTAACCTGGTCCATAGTAGTAGTGATGGTAGTATTGGTGGTAGTGGTGGTAGTACTGGTAGTAGTAGTGGTGGTAGTAGTGGTGGTAGTAGTAGTGGATGTAGTGGTTGTAGTGGTAGTAGTGGTGGTGGTGGTGGTAGTAGTACTAGTGGTAGTGATGGTAGTAGTGGTAGTAGTAGTGATGGTAGTAGTGGTAGTAGTAGTGGTGGTAGTAGTGGTGGTAGTAGTAGTGGATGTAGTGGTTGTAGTGGTAGTAGTGGTGGTAGTAGTAGTGGTAGTAGTGGTTGTAGTGGTAGTAGTGGTGGTGGTGGTGGTAGTAGTACTAGTAGTAGTGATGGTAGTAGTGGTAGTGATGGTAGTAGTGGTAGTAGTAGTGATGGTAGTAGTGGTAGTAGTGATGGTAGTGGTAGTAGTGGTAGTAGTACTAGTGGTAGTGATGGTAGTAGTGGTAGTAGTAGTGATGGTAGTAGTGGCACTAGGAGTGGTGGTAGTGATGGTAATAGTGGTAGTAGTCGTGATGGTGGTAGTGGTGGTAGTAGTAGTGGTAGTAGTAGTGGTGGTAGTAGTAGTGGTAGTAGGGGTAATAGTAGTGGTAGTAGTAGTGGTAGTAGTGGTGGTAGTAGTAGTGGTAGTAGTGGTAGTAGTAGTGGTAGTAGTAGTGGTAGTAGTAGTGGTAGTAGTAGTAGTAGTGGTAGTAGTAGTAGTGGTGGTAGTAGTAGTGGTGGTAGTGGTAGTAGTTGTAGTAGTGGTGGTAGTAGTAGTGGTAGTAGTGGTGGTAGTGGTAGTAGTAGGGGTAGATGTAGTGGTAGTACTAGTGGTAGTGATGGTAGTAGTGGTAGTGGTAGTGGTGGTGGGAGTGGTGGTAGTAGTGGTAGTAGTGGTGGTAGTAGTAGTGGTGGTAGTGGTAGTAGTGGTAGTAGTGGTGGTAGTAGTAGTGGTAGTAGTGGTAGTAGTAGTGGTAGTAGTGGTAATAGTGGTGGTAGTGGTAGTGGTGGTAGGAGTGGTGGTAGTAGTGGCAGTAGTGGTGGTAGTAGTAGTAGTGGTAGTAGTGGTAGTAGTAGTGGTAGTAGTAGTGGTAGTTGTAGTGGTGGTAGAAGTGGTGGTAGTAGTGGTAGTAGTGGTAGTAGTGGTAGTAGTAGTGTTGGTGGTAGTAGTGGTAGTAGTAGTGGTAGTAGTAGTAGTAGTAGTGGTGGTAGTGGTAGTAGTAGTGGTGGTGGTAGTGGTACTATTGGTAGAAGTAGTGATGGTATTAGTGGTGGTATTAGTGGTAGTAGTAGCAGTAGTAGTGGTAGTAGTAGTGGTACTACTGGTAGTAGTAGTGATGGTAGTAGTGGTGGTATTAGTGGTAGTAGTAGCAGTAGTAGTGGTAGTAGTAGTAGTAGTGGTGGTAGTGGTAGTAGTAGTGGTGGTGGTAGTGATGGCAGTAGTGGTAGTAGTGGTAGTAGTAGTGGTAGTAGTAGTGGTAGTAGTGGTAGTAGTGGTGGTAGTGGTTGTAGTGGTAGTAGTAGTGGTGGTAGTGGTAGTAGTGGTAGTAGTAGTAGTGGTGGTAGTGGTAGTAGTGGTAGTAGTAGTGGTAATAGTGGTGGTAGTGGTAGTGGTGGTAGGAGTGGTGGTAGTAGTGGTAGTAGTAGTAGTGGTAGTAGTGGTGGTAGTAGTAGTGGTGGTAGTAGTAGTGGTAGTAGTGGTGGTAGTGGTAGTAGTAGTGGTAGTTGTAGTGGTAGTACTAGTGGTAGTGATGGTGGTAGTGGTAGTGGTGGTAGGAGTGGTGGGAGTAGTGGTAGTAGTGGTGGTAGTAGTAGTGGTGGTAGTGGTAGTAGTGGTAGTAGTGGTGGTAGTAGTAGTGGTAGTAGTGGTAGTAGTAGTGGTACTAGTGGTAGTAGTAGTGGTAGTAGTGGTAATAGTGGTGGTAGTGGTAATGGTGGTAGGAGTGGTGGTAGTAGTAGTGGTGGTTGTGGTAGTAGTGGTGGTAGTGGTAGTAGTAGTGGTAGTTGTAGTGGTAGTACTAGTGGTAGTAGTAGTGGTAGTAGTGGTGGTAGTAGTAGTGGTAGTAGTAGTGGTAGTAGTAGTGGTAGTAGTAGTAGTGGTGGTAGTAGTAGTGGTGGTAGTAGTAGTGGTGGTAGTGGTAGTAGTTGTAGTAGTGGTGGTAGTAATAGTGGTAGTAGTAGTGGTAGTGGTAGTAGTAGTGGTAGTTGTAGTGGTAGTACTAGTGGTAGTGATGGTAGTAGTGGTAGTGGTAGTGTTGGTAGGAGTGGTGGTAGTAGTGGTAGTAGTGGTAATAGTGGTGGTAGTGGTAGTGGAGCTAGGAGTGGTGGTAGTAGTGGTAGTAGTGGTGGTAGTAGTAGTGGTGGTAGTGGTAGTAGTGGTGGTAGTAGTAGTGGTAGTAGTGGTGGTAGTGGTAGTAGTAGTGGTAGTTGTAGTGGTAGTACTAGTGGTAGTGATGGTAGTAGTGGTGGTAGTGATGGCAGTAGTGGTAGTAGTAGTGGTAGTAGTGATGGTAGTAGGGGTAGTGGTAGTGGTGGTAGAAGTGGTGGTAGTAGTAGTGGTAGTAGGGGTAGTAGTAGTGTTGGTGATAGTAGTAGTGGTAGTAGTAGTAGTAGTGGTGGTAGTGGTAGTAGTAGTGGTGGTGGTAGTGGTACTATTGGTAGAAGTAGTTGTGGTATTAGTGGTAGTAGTAGCAGTAGTAGTGGTAGTAGTAGTGGTACTACTGGTAGTAGTAGTGGTGGTGGTAGTGGTGGCAGTGGTAGTAGTACTGGTAGTAGTAGTGGTAGTAGTAGTGGTAGTAGTGGTAGTAGTGGTTGTAGTGGTAGTAGTAGTGGTGGTAGTGGTAGTAGTGGTAGTGGTAGTGGTAATAGTGGTGGTAGTGGTAGTGGTGGTAGGAGTGGTGTAAGTAGTGGTAGTAGTGGTGGTAGTAGTAGTGGTGGTAGTAGTAGTGGTAATAGTGTTGGTAGTGGTAGTAGTAGTGGTAGTTGTAGTGGTAGTACTAGTGTTAGTGATGGTAGTGGTGGTAGGAGTGGTGGTAGTAGTGGTAGTAGTGGTGATAGTAGTAGTGGTGGTAGTGGTAGTAGTGGTAGTAGTGGTGGTGGTAGTAGTGGTAGTAGTAGTGGTAGTAGTGGTAATAGTGGTGGTAGTGGTAGTGGTGGTAGGAGTGGTGGTAGTAGTGGTAGGAGTGGTGGTGGTAGTAGTGGTGGTAGTGTTAGTAGTGGTGGTAGTAGTAGTGGTAGTAGTGGTGGTAATGGTAGTAGTAGTGGTAGTTGTAGTGGTAGTACTAGTGGTAGTGATGGTAGTAGTGGTAGTGGTGGTAGTAGTAGTAGTAGTGGTAGTAGTGGTAGTAGTGGTAGTAGGGGTAGTAGTAGTGTTGGTGGTAGTAGTAGTGGTAGTAGTAGTAGTAGTGGTGGTGTTGGTAGTAGTAGTGGTGGTGGTAGTGGTACTATTGGTAGAAGTAGTGATGGTATTAGTGGTGGTATTAGTGGTAGTAGTAGCAGTAGTAGTGGTAGTAGTAGTGGTACTACTGGTAGTAGTAGTGATGGTAGTAGTGGTGGTATTAGTGGTAGTAGTAGCAGTAGTAGTGGTAGTAGTAGTAGTAGTGGTGGTAGTGGTAGTAGTAGTGGTGGTGGTAGTGATGGTAGTAGTGGTAGTAGTGGTAGTAGTGGTAGTAGTGGTGGTAGTGATGGTAGTAGTGGTAGTGGTAGTAGTGGTGGTAGTAGTGGTGGTAGTGATGGTAGTTTAGTGGTGGTAGTGATGGTAGTAGTGGTGGTGGTAGTAGTAGTGGTTGTGGTAGTGATGGTAGTAGTGGTGGTAGTAGTGGTAGTAGTAGTGGTTGTAGTGGTGGTAGTAGTGGTGGTAGTGATGGTAGTAGTAGTGGTGGTAGTGATGGTAGTAGTGGTGGTGGTAGTAGTGGTAGTAGTGATGGTAGTAGTAGTGGTGGTAGTGGTGGTGGTAGTGGTGGTAGTAGTAGTGGTGGTAGTGATGGTAGTAGTGGTGGTAGTAGTAGTGGTAGTAGTGATGGTAGTAGTAGTGGTGGTAGTGATGGTAGTAGTGGTGGTGTTAGTGGTGGTAGTGATGGTAGTCGTGGTGGTAGTAGTAGTGGTAGTAGTGGTAGTAATGATGGTACTAGTGATGGTGGTAGTGGTGGTGGTAGTGGTGGTAGTAGTAGTGGTTGTACTGGTAGTGGTAGTAGTGGTAGTAGTGGTGGTAGTAGTAGTGGTGGTAGTGATGGTAGTAGTAGTGGTGGTAGTGATGGTAGTAGTGGTAGTAGTGGTGGTAGTGATGGTAGTAGTGGAAGTAGTGGTGGTAGTGATGGTAGTAGTTGTAGTAGTGGTAGTAGTGTTGGTAGTAGTAGTGGTAGTAGTGATGGTAGTAGTAGTGGTGGTAGTGATGGTAGTAGTGGTGGTGGTAGTGGTGGTAGTAGTAGTGGTAGTACTGGTAGTGGTAGTAGTGGTAATAGTGGTGGTAGTAGTAGTGGTGGTAGTGATGTAGTAGTGGTGGTGGTAGTGGTGGTAGTAGTAGTGGTAGTACTGGTAGTGGTAGTAGTGGTAATAGTGGTGGTAGTAGTAGTGGTGGTAGTGATGGTAGTAGTAGTGGTGGTAGTGATGGTGGTAGTGGCGGTAGTAGTAGTGGTAGTACTGGTAGTGGTAGTAGTGGTAATAGTGGTGGTAGTAGTAGTGGTGGTAGTGATGGTAGTAGTGGTGGTAGAAGTGGTGGTAGTAGTAGTGGTAGTAGGGGTAGTAGTAGTGTTGGTGATAGTAGTAGTGGTAGTAGTAGTAGTAGTGGTGGTAGTGGTAGTAGTAGTGGTGGTGGTAGTGGTACTATTGGTAGAAGTAGTGGTGGTATTAGTGGTAGTAGTAGCAGTAGTAGTGGTAGTAGTAGTGGTACTACTGGTAGTAGTAGTGATGGTAGTAGTGGTGGTATTAGTGGTAGTAGTAGCAGTAGTAGTGGTAGTAGTAGTAGTAGTGGTGGTAGTGGTAGTAGTAGTGGTGGTGGTAGTGGTGGCAGTGGTAGTAGTACTGGTAGTAGTAGTGGTAGTAGTAGTGGTAGTAGTGGTAGTAGTGGTTGTAGTGGTAGTAGTAGTGGTGGTAGTGGTAGTAGTGGTAGTGGTAGTGGTAATAGTGGTGGTAGTGGTAGTGGTGGTAGGAGTGGTGTAAGTAGTGGTAGTAGTGGTGGTAGTAGTAGTGGTGGTAGTAGTAGTGGTAATAGTGTTGGTAGTGGTAGTAGTAGTGGTAGTTGTAGTGGTAGTACTAGTGTTAGTGATGGTAGTGGTGGTAGGAGTGGTGGTAGTAGTGGTAGTAGTGGTGATAGTAGTAGTGGTGGTAGTGGTAGTAGTGGTAGTAGTGGTGGTGGTAGTAGTGGTAGTAGTAGTGGTAGTAGTGGTAATAGTGGTGGTAGTGGTAGTGGTGGTAGGAGTGGTGGTAGTAGTGGTAGGAGTGGTGGTGGTAGTAGTGGTGGTAGTGTTAGTAGTGGTGGTAGTAGTAGTGGTAGTAGTGGTGGTAATGGTAGTAGTAGTGGTAGTTGTAGTGGTAGTACTAGTGGTAGTGATGGTAGTAGTGGTAGTGGTAGTGGTGGTAGTAGTAGTAGTAGTGGTAGTAGTGGTAGTAGTGGTAGTAGGGGTAGTAGTAGTGTTGGTGGTAGTAGTAGTGGTAGTAGTAGTAGTAGTGGTGGTGTTTGTAGTAGTAGTGGTGGTGGTAGTGGTACTATTGGTAGAAGTAGTGATGGTATTAGTGGTGGTATTAGTGGTAGTAGTAGCAGTAGTAGTGGTAGTAGTAGTGGTACTACTGGTAGTAGTAGTGATGGTAGTAGTGGTGGTATTAGTGGTAGTAGTAGCAGTAGTAGTGGTAGTAGTAGTAGTAGTGGTGGTAGTGGTAGTAGTAGTGGTGGTGGTAGTGATGGTAGTAGTGGTAGTAGTGGTAGTAGTGGTAGTAGTGGTGGTAGTGGTAGTAGTGGTGGTAGTAGTGGTAGTAGTAGTGGTTGTAGTGGTGGTAGTAGTGGTGGTAGTGATGGTAGTTTAGTGGTGGTAGTGATGGTAGTAGTGGTGGTGGTAGTGATGGTAGTTTAGTGGTGGTAGTGATGGTAGTAGTGGTGGTGGTAGTAGTAGTGGTTGTGGTAGTGATGGTAGTAGTGGTGGTAGTAGTGGTAGTAGTAGTGGTTGTAGTGGTGGTAGTAGTGGTGGTAGTGATGGTAGTAGTAGTGGTGGTAGTGATGGTAGTAGTGGTGGTGGTATTAGTGGTAGTAGTGATGGTAGTAGTAGTGGTGGTAGTGGTGGTGGTAGTGGTGGTAGTAGTAGTGGTGGTAGTGATGGTAGTAGTGGTGGTAGTAGTAGTGGTGGTAGTGATGGTAGTTTAGTGGTGGTAGTGATGGTAGTAGTGGTGGTGGTAGTAGTAGTGGTTGTGGTAGTGATGGTAGTAGTGGTGGTAGTAGTGGTAGTAGTAGTGGTTGTAGTGGTGGTAGTAGTGGTGGTAGTGATGGTAGTAGTAGTGGTGGTAGTGATGGTAGTAGTGGTGGTGGTATTAGTGGTAGTAGTGATGGTAGTAGTAGTGGTGGTAGTGGTGGTGGTAGTGGTGGTAGTAGTAGTGGTGGTAGTGATGGTAGTAGTGGTGGTGGTAGTGGTGGTAGTGATGGTAGTCGTGGTGGTAGTAGTAGTGGTAGTAGTGGTAGTAATGATGGTACTAGTGATGGTGGTAGTGGTGGTGGTAGTGGTGGTAGTAGTAGTGGTTGTACTGGTAGTGGTAGTAGTGGTAGTAGTGGTGTAGTAGTAGTGGTGGTAGTGATGGTTGTAGTAGTGGTGGTAGTGATGGTAGTAGTGGTAGTAGTGGTGGTAGTGATGGTAGTAGTGGAAGTAGTGGTGGTAGTGATGGTAGTAGTTGTAGTAGTGGTAGTAGTAGTGGTAGTAGTGATGGTAGTAGTAGTGGTGGTAGTGATGGTAGTAGTGGTGGTGGTAGTGGTGGTAGTAGTGGTGGTGGTAGTGGCGGTAGTAGTAGTGGTAGTACTGGTAGTGGTAGTAGTGGTAATAGTGGTGGTAGTAGTAGTGGTGGTAGTGATGGTAGTAGTGGTGGTGGTAGTGGTGGTAGTAGTAGTGGTAGTACTGGTAGTGGGAGTAGTGGTAATAGTGTTGGTAGTAGTAGTGGTGGTAGTGACGGTAGTAGTAGTAGTGGTAGTGATGGTAGTAGTGGGGGTGGTAGTAGTTTTAGTAGTGGTGGTAATGGTCGGGAATAGAGGCTCAAACAGCCCATGAATTATCGAGAGTCTTCTGCTCTGACTCATTCCTTTCTGAGAACCGACCATGCTGGATGGAGACTGGATTAAGTATACAGGACATGGAGAGAAAAATAGATATACAGATATCCCAGCAGCCAATGTTTGGGGGGAAAACTACAATGGTTGTTCAATTCCCAGACAGAGAGCGGGAGAGGCAGAGAGGGAGAGGCAGAGAGAGAGAGGTAGAGAGGGAGAGGCAGAGAGGCAGAGAGGGAGAGGCAGAGAGGCAGAGAGGGAGAGGGGAGAGGCAGAGAGGGTGAGGCAGAGAGGGAGAGGCAGAGAGGCAGAGAGAGAAAGAGAGGGAGAGAGGGAGAGAAGGAGAGAGAGAGAGAGAGAGAGAGAGAGAGAGAGCAAGAGAGAGAGAGAGAGAGAGCAAGAGAGAGAGAGAGAGAGCAAGAGAGAGAGAGAGAGAGAGAGAGAGAGAGCAAGAGAGAGAGAGAGAGAGCAAGAAAGAGAGAGAGAGAGAGAGAGAGGGAGAGAGAGAGAGACTACTATCACGACAGAGTGGAGGTGTTAATAATGAGACAAGTAAATGGCTTTCAAGCCTCAGAATAGGGCCCGATTCTCTGTTCTGAATCAATGATAGCACTGAACGAGCAGGGAACAGGGAGAGCCTGGAGTCACACTGGAAGAGGAGTGTTTAAAAATTAAGTGAAGTCGACTGTGCTAATGAAGCAATACAAACCAGGTGTGAAGTTAATTACTGGAGACAGAGCTAGTCTGAAGAGAGAGAGAGAGACAGAGAGCGGGACAAACCAAAACAAAGGCAAAGTCTTCTCATGCTTTGTTGATTTCAAAAAAGCCTTCGACTCAATTTGGCATGAGGGTCTGCTATACAAATTGATGGAAAGTGGTGTTGGGGGTAAAACGTACGACATTATAAAATCCATGGACACAAACAACAAGTGTGCGGTTAAAATTGGCAAAAAACACACACATTTCTTCACACAGGGTCGTGGGGTGAGACAGGGATGCAGCTTAACCCCCACCCTCTTCAACATATATATCAACGAATTGGCGCGGGCACTAGAACAGTCTGCAGCACCCGGTCTCACCCTACTAGAATCCGAAGTCAAATGTCTACTGTTTGCTGATGATCTGGTGCTTCTGTCACCAACCAAGGAGGGCCTACAGCAGCACCTAGATCTTCTGCACAGATTCTGTCAGACCTGGGCCCTGACAGTAAATCTCAGTAAGACCAAAATAATGGTGTTCCAAAAAAGGTCCAGTCGCCAGGACCACAAATTCCATCTAGACACCGTTGCCCTAGAGCACACAAAAAACTATACATACCTCGGCCTAAACATCAGCACCACAGGTAACTTCCACAAAGCTGTGAACGATCTGAGAGACAAGGCAAGAAGGGCATTCTATGCCATCAAAAGGAACATAAATTTCAACATACCAATTAGGATCTGGCTAAAAATACTTGAATCAGTCATAGAGCCCATTGCCCTTTATGGTTGTGAGGTCTGGGGTCCGCTCACCAACCAAGATTTCACAAAATGGGGCAAACACCAAATTGAGACTCTGCATGCAGAATTCTGCAAAAATATCCTCCGTGTACAACGCAGAACACCAAATAATGCATGCAGAGCAGAATTAGGCCGATACCCACTAATTATCAAAATCCAGAAAAGAGCCGTTAAATTCTACAACCACCTAAAAGGAAGCGATTCCCAAACCTTTCATAACAAAGCCATCACCTACAGAGAGATGAACCTGGAGAAGAGTCCCCTAAGCAAACTGGTCCTAGGGCTCTGTTCACAAACACAAACACACCCCACAAAGCCCCAGGACAACAGCACAATTAGACCCAACCAAATCATGAGAAAACAAAAAGATAATTACTTGACACATTGGAAAGAATTAACAAAAAAACAGAGCAAACTAGAATGCTATTTGGCCCTAAACAGAGAGTACACAGTGGCAGAATACCTGACCACTGTGACTGACCCAAACTTAAGGAAAGCTTTGACTATGTACAGACTCAGTGAGCATAGCCTTGCTATTGAGAAAGGCCACCGTAGGCAGACATGGCTCTCAAGAGAAGACAGGCTATGTGCACACTGCCCACAAAATGAGGTGGAAACCGAGCTGCACTTCCTAACCTCCTGCCCAATGTATGACCATATTAGAGACACATATTTCCCTCAGATCACACAGATCCACAAAGAATTCGAAAACAAATCCAATTTTGATAAACTCCCATATCTACTGGGTGAAATTCCACAGTGTACCATCACAGCAGCAAGATTTGTGACCTGTTGCCACAAGAAAAGGGCAACCAGTGAAGAACAAACACCATTGTAAATACAACCCATATTTATGCTTACTTATTTTAACTTGTGTGCTTTAACCATTTGTACATTGTTACAACACTGTATATATTTAATATGACACTCGTAATGTCTTTATTGTTTTGAAACTTCTGTATGTGTAATGTTTACTGTTAATTCGTTTTGTTTGTTTCACTTTTGTGTATTGTCTACCTCATTTGCTTTGGCAATGTTAACACATGTTTCCCATGCCAATAAAGCCCCTTGAATTGAATTGAATTGAATTGAGAGAGAGAAAGAGAGAGAGAGAGAGAGAGAGAGAGAGAGAGAGTGAGAGAGAGAGAGAGAGAGAGAGAGAGAGAGAGATTAGCAGTCATAGTCTTTCTCCTGTTGTAACTGTGCATGTGTGTGTGGGTGTATGCATGGATGTGTATGTGCGTGTGTGTGTGAGTATGTGCGTGCATGCTTTCGTGTGTGTGTTGTGTCCCTACTTGCTGTTACAGATCTGTGGGCAGTAAAAATGCTCTCACACCAACTGAGACCAGCGTTGACAGAGATGGCCTGCGTGCGTGTGTTCGTTTATTGATCATCATCATCACCATCATCAGTTTGGTCATCTTCATCATTAAGTGAAAATATCAATATGTTCACATCCACACTACAGAATGTAAACTGTAGGCCTGTTTCTCTTTCTATTTATTTCCATCTCTGTTCATGTGTTCCCTCCCTCCCTCCCTCCCTCCCTCCCTCCCTCCCTCCCTCCCTCCCTCACCTCTGCTCACGCACTCCCTCTGCTCTCTCCCTCCCTCTGCTCTCTCTCTCCCTCCTCTCTCTCTCCCTCCATCCTCTCTTTCCTCTCGTTCTCTCCCTCCCTCCTCTCTCTCCCTGCCTCCTCTCTCTCCCTCCTTCCCTCCCTTTGCTCTCTCCCTCCCTCTGCTCGCTCCAACCCTCCCTCCATTCACTCTCTTCCTCCCTTCTCTCTCTCTCCCTCCCGCCGCTCTCTCCCTTCCTTTGCTCTCTCCCTTTCTCTGCTCTCTCTCTCTCCCTGCCTCCTCTCCCTCCCCCTCTTTCTCTACTTCCCTCCCTCTGCTCTCTCTCCCTCCTCTCTCTTTCCCTCCATCCTCTCTTTCCTCTCTCTCCCTCCCTCTCCCTCCTTCCTCTCTCTCCCTGCCTCCTCTCTCTCTCTCCTTCCCTCCCTTTACTCTCTCCCTCCCTCTGCTCGTTCCCTCCCTCATTTCACTCTCTCCCGTCTCTCTCTCCCTCTCGCCCTCCCTCCGCTCTCTCCCTCCCTCTGCTCTCTCTCTCCCTGCCTCCCTCCCTCCCTCCCTCCCTCTCCTTTCTCTCTCCCTCCCTCCATTTGCTCTCTCCCTCCCTCCCTCTGCTCGCTCCCTCCCCTCTCTCTCTCCCTCCCTCCATCCCTTTGTTCTCTCCTTCCCTCCCTCTGCACTCTCTCTCCCTCCCTCCTCTCTCTCTCCCTCCTCTCTCTCCCTGCCTCCTCTCTCTCTCTCTCTCCCTCCCCCTCCCTCCCAGCTCTCTCTCCCCCCTCCCTCTGCTCCCTCCCTCCCTCCTCTCTCTCTCCTTCCCTCCTCTCTTTCCTTTCTCTCTCCCCGTGCTCGCTCCCTCCCTCCTTTCTCTCCCTCTCTCCGCTCTCTCCCTCCCTCCCGCCGCTCTCTCCTATCCTCTGCTCTCTCCCTTCCTCTGCTCTCTCCCTCCATCTGTTCTCTCTTGCTCCCTGCCTCCCCTCCCTCTCCCTCCGTTTGTTCTCCCCCTCCCTCCTCTCTCGCCCCCTCTCTCCTCTCTCCCTCTCTCTCCGTCTCTCTCTCCCTCCCTCCCTCTGCTCCCTCCCTCCCTCACCTCTGCTCACTCCCTCCCTCTGCTCTCTCCCTTCTTCTGCTCTCTCCTTCCCTTTTATTTCTCCTCTCTCCCTCCCTCCTCTCTCTCCCTCCCTTCTCTCCTCTCTCCTCTACCCTCCCTCCCTCCTCTCCTCTCCTCTCCCTCCCTCCCTCCCTCCTCTCTCTCCCTGCCTCCTCTCTCGCTCCCTCCTTCCCTCCCTCTGTTCCCTCCCTTCTCTCTCCCCCCCTCTCTCTCCCTCTCCCGCTCTCTCCCTCCCTCCCGCCGCTCTCTCCTATCCTCTGCTCTCTCCCTTCCTACGCTCTCTCCCTCTCTCCCTCCCTCTGCTCTCTCTTGCTCTCTGCTCTCTCTCTCTCTCTCTCTCTCTCTCTCTCTCTCACTCACTCTCTCTCTTTCTCTCTCTCCCCCTGCTCTCTCCCACCCTCCTCTCTCTCCCCCTCTGCTCTCTCCATCCTTCCTCTCCCTCCCTCCTCTCTCTCCCTCCCTCCCTCCTCTCACTCCCTCCCTCCCTCTGCTTTCTCCCTCCCTCTTCTCTCTCCCTCGCTCTGTTCCCTCAGCTGTAATCAGGGTGTATTACTTTTTAATTTAATGGAATGAGATTTGCTCTATCTCCCTCCCTCCCTCCCTCCCTCCCTCCCTCCCTCCTCTCCATCCTTCCTCTCTCTCAAACCCTCTGCTCTCTCCCTCCCTCCTCTCTCTCCCTGCCTCCTCTCTCCCTCTCTCCCTCCCTCTCTCTGCTCTCTCCCTCCTTCTGCTCTCTCTCTCTCTCTCTCTCTCTCTCTCTCTCTCTCTCCTCTCTCTTTCTCTCTCTCCCCCTGCTTTCTCCCACCCTCCTCTCTCTCTCTCCCCCTCCCCTCTCTCTCTCTCTCTCTCCCTCTCCCTCTCCCTCTCTCTCTCTCTCTCTCTCTCTCTCTCTCCCCCTGCTCTCTCCCACCCTCCTCTCTCTCCCTCTCTCTGCTCTCTCCATCCTTCATTTCCCTCCCTCCTCTCTCTCCCTCCCTCCTCTCACTCCCTCTCTCTGCTCTCTCCCTACTTCTGCTCTCTCTCTTTTCTCTCTCCCCCTGCCTTCTCCCACCCTCCTCTCTCTCTCCCCTCCCCCTCCCTCTCTCTCTCTCTCCCTCTCCTCTCTCTCTCTCCTCTCTCTCTCTCTCTCTCTCTCTCTCCTCTCTCTCTCTCTCTCTCTCCTCTCTCTCTCTCTCTCTCTCTCTCCCCCTGCTCTCACCCACCCTCATCTCTCTCCCTCCCTCTGCTCTCTCCATCCTTCATTTCCCTCCCTCCTCTCACTCCCTCTCTCCTCTCACTCCCTCCCTCTGCTTTCTCCCTCCCTCTTCTCTCTCCCTCGCTCTGTTCCCTCAGCTGTAATCAGGGTGTTACTGTATAATTTAATGGAATGAGAATTGCTTCCCGTCTCTAGCTAATTTGGTCGTCATGTTTAAATCATACCATATTTACAGCTGCTATGGTAGCCAGGATACAATGTTATTTTTGCTCAAATCATTCCAATTTACCTGCATTGACATGTTTAATTTTCACAATTGATATATAAAACAATTATAATGTGAATGGCAACCGTCATCCAGGCCTGTATCCCAATTGGCACCCTATTCCCTAAATGATGCATCCCTATGGGCCTTGGTCAAAGGAAGTGCAAGGAATAGGTTGCCATTTGGGACGCAGTCCAGGTTCATCTGCAGGTGCATTGTCTTACGTCAGGCTGTTAGAATGACGCCACCGGTCAGAAGACAATGCTGCAGCTGGCTTCCCCTGCTCTAGGTCGTTCTGAAAGGCAGCTATTTATCCCCGAGAGGGGTTTCTGGCCTACATGTTGCCTGTCTGTTAGATGGATACGACTTTGGGTGACTGTAGAAGGCTAGTTTCTTTGTTCTATGTGTCTGCTGTGTGCAACCGTGTCTCTTCTTATGATAGATGGCCCAGCCAGCAGAACATCTTGTTCCCTGTCTGTCTGGTAGAAGGAAGTGGAGAGGAGCTTGTTTGCCAATCTAATGTCTTGTCTCTCTTATGGGGAGTGGAGTGAGATAAAGGGCTGAAGAGGAGAGGAGAGTGGAGGAAAGGAGAGGAGTTGATTTAGGCTGACGCTGCAGTGCAGTAGAGTAACTACTCATCTCTCTCTCAAATATTACAGAACCTGTGGAGCCGATTGTTCATTTCTACAATGTGTAACACAAGGTATTCTTGATACAGTATTCATATCAGTGCTTTAGCCAATTAATCAATAGGGGAGTTCTGCTTCTGGCAGATCCTGGCTACTAGGCTTACACAGCCCAACACAGATCCTGGCTACTAAGCTTACACAGCCCAACACAGATCCTGGATACTAGGCTTACACAGCCCAACACAGATCCTGGATACTAGGCTTACACAGCCAAAAACACAGATCCTGGCTACTAGGCTTACACAGCCCAACACAGATCCTGGATACTAGGCTTACACAGCCCAACACAGATCCTGTCTACTAGGCTTACACAGCCCAACACAGATCCTGGCTACTAGGCTTACACAGCCCAACACAGATCCTGGCTACTAGGCTTACACAGCCCAACACAGATCCTGGCTACTAGGCTTACACAGCCCAACACAGATCCTGGCTACTAGGCTTACACAGCCCAACACAGATCCTGGCTACTAGGCTTACACAGCCCAACACAGATCCTGGCTACTAGGCTTACACAGCCCAACACAGATCCTGGCTACTAGGCTTACACAGCCCAACACAGATCCTGGCTACTAGGCTTACACAGCCCAACACAGATCCTGGCTACTAGGCTTACACAGCCCAACACAGATCCTGGTACTAGGCTTACACGGCCCAACACAGATCCTGGATACTAGGCTTACACAGCCCAACACAGATCCTGGCTACTAGGCTTACACAGCCCAAACATAGGCCCCTCAGTCTCTTTTCCAACACAATGGCTGCTTCTCAAATGACACCCCACTCCCTTTATAGTGCATTACTTTTGACCGTAGCCCATAGGACTCTTGTGTAAAGTAGTGCACTATATTTGGAGTAGTGTGCCATTTGAAATGCACTGATGAACATATTCCACGTTGCCCTTTGAGCTGCAGCAGTGCTGTTTGATAAGCCATGTTGGCCTTTTAGTTGTTGATCTTGCAGTCTTGTGTAAGCAGTGGGGAGTAGGTCCGTGTTCACGGTGTACAACGTGATGCTTATGCAGGTCCTCTTCAAGTTGTTCCCTCTTCTCCTCTGTGCTGCTGTTGAAGAGGAGTGCTCCGGTCCGGCACTTAGATGAAGGCTGCAACCATTTCCACCTGTGCCAAATGCAGAGGGAGGGAAGGTTGGAGGGAGGGATGGATGGAGGGAGTCAAGGAGGGAGGGAGAGAGGGAGAGAGAGTGAGAGGGAGGGAGGCATCGAAGGAGGGAGAGGTGGCGGGAGGGAGGGATGGAAGGAGGGGTGAAGAGAGACGGACAGCATGTTAATGATTGATACTGTCACCTTGGATCCCGATTAATCATTTAAACTACCTTGTGTATGTGTGTGTCTGTGCATATCTGCGTGAGTGTCTGCGAGAAAGACGTGTGTGTGTATGACCATACCGGGGTGAATGTGAGGACAGTAGAGTGAGTGTCGAAGTACATCTTCTAATATTTGTGCCCAGACAGCTTTTTGGTCTGCTTTGGCGTACATTATACAACGCTGATTAGTTCATTATTTAGTGTATGTATGCTTGAGGACATTTTATTGTGTTGAGGGGGGTATTATTTCCTGGAGGAAGAGGATAACTGAAGGAGAGTGAGAGTGAGATACACAAAGAGAGACGTAGCAAGGTAGAGAGAGGTAGAGAGAGACGTAAAGAGGTAGGTAGAGAGAGAGAGAGAGAGCGCAAGAGAGAGAGAGAGACATAGAGAGAGAGAGCGAGAGAGCAAGAGAGAGAGAGAGAGACGTAGAGCGAGAGAGAGAGAGAGAGAGAGAGCGAGAGAGAGAGAGAAAGAGAGAGACAGAGAGATCAAAAGAGAGAGAGAGAAAGAGAGAGAGAGAGAGAGAGACAGAGAGAGAGACAAAGAGAGCGACATAGTGACAGAGTGCGAGACGGAGGGAGGGAGGGATAAATATGAGAGAAAGCAGATAGCCATGCATGAGATAGAGCATTGATTCTGAAGGAGTGTTTGAAAATCACACCAAAGCCAGGAAAACTCCACTGGTAAAGCCAATAGAGCTTAAGGTTAGGGAGAACAGAGAACACAGCGAGATAGAAGAGAGAGTGAGATAATTAGGGAGGGATTAACATTGGTCCAGACTCAGAATGCTTAATATTCATTAGGTACCAAAAGGAAGAAAACGAGCCAAAATGGGGAGGGACCTACCTGAATTTGTCCAATAAGAATTGCTTGTTTTCATTTTTCTTTTCAAAACGTTTTGCTATGGTGTACACTAATGAATTTGACCTACTTGTGCCCAACATTGCAGGAGTCTTTCCCAGATGTTATACAGTAGCATTTAGCCTTCTGCCTGCCTGTGTCTACAAGGGCCCAGGTCAGAAGTAGTGCACTATATAGGGAATAGGGCTCTGGTCTAAAGTAGTGCACTATTAGGGAATAGGGCTCTGGTCTAAAGTAGTGCACTATATAGGGAATAGGGCTCTGGTCTAAAGTAGTGCACTATATAGGGAATAGGGCTCTGGTCCAAAGTAGTGCACTATATAGGGAATAGGGCTCTGGTATAAAGTCATGCACTATAATAGGGAATAGGGCTCTGGTCTAAAGTAGTGCACTATATATATATATTCCTTCCTTCCTTCCTTTCTTCCTTTCTTCTTTCCTGCCTGCCTGCCTTTCTGCCTTCCTGTCTTCGTGTTCTGTAGCAGCGGGGCTGCAGCTGTAATCAGCATGATTCATCTAGACTGGGTTCACTAAGCTGTTCCCTCAATGACAAACTATTGTTTGTGTTCTAGTAGGACCTGAAAACAAATTGATTCTGCTTCTCTCTCCTTCTCTCTTTCTCTCTCTCGCTATCACTCTATATATCTCTAGTTCTCTTTTTCTCTTCTTCTTAATAGTTGTCTCATCAGGCTCTAACCAGGCTCTAACCAGGCTCTAACCAGGCTCTAACCAGGCTCTAACCAGGCTCTAACCAGGCTCTAACCAGGCCCTAACCAGGTCAATAAAAAAAAGACACTAAGACTGTTAAGGCTAAGATGAGAAAGCTCAACTACAGGACAGGTGTGGCAGGTGGACAGGTGTGTGCGTGGCTGGTGGACAGGTGTTATTCACCAGGCTGTGTAATTAGGAT
This sequence comes from Salvelinus fontinalis, assembly GCF_029448725.1. Classification (NCBI taxonomy): domain Eukaryota; kingdom Metazoa; phylum Chordata; class Actinopteri; order Salmoniformes; family Salmonidae; genus Salvelinus; species Salvelinus fontinalis. The sequence goes on from NC_074692.1 coordinate 39,022,325, forward strand.
GTAGGATGTGCCTAACAGGCGTTCAGTGCACACACTTCATGTTATTGGCCCTCTACACAGGATATGCCACGTTCACAGGTGATTTCTGGAAGGAAGGAGTATAGGACTGCGTCCCAAATGGCACCCTATTCCCTACATAGTGCACTACCTTTGACCAGAGCCCCATTGGCCCTGGGCAAATGTAGTGAAAGGGAATAGGGTGTTGTTTGGAACACAACCTGGTCCTTGTTGTCCTGGCTCACACCTGTCATCCCAGGCTTATAGGACCACCTGCCACTTCAGCATGAATTAGTGATAGGGGGATGGGGAGAATGGAGGGATGGGGGCCCTTGTTTAACCCCATTCTACACCTCCTTTCTTCACTCTCATCTGTCCCCACCTGTTACTTAGTCTTTATCCTCTTATCTTTCCTTTTCTCTCTCTTTATCTTTCACTTCAAACTACCTTCACAGTTCTACTCCTGTGACGTAGCTGTACATCTCACTTCCAGTCACTAATCCCAAATAAATGTGTTCAATGATTAATGAAATTGTAGACGGACTTCCACCATTCCCTGGTTTCCACCCAAATGGCACCCTATACCTTATATAGTGCATTACTTTACTAGGCAAGTCAGTTAGGAACAAATTCTTATTTATAATGATGGCCTAGGGACAGGGAATATATAGGGTTAACAGCCTTGTTCAGGGGCACAATGACAGATTCTTACCTTGTCAGTTTGGGGATTTGATCCAGCAACCTTTCGGGTTGCTAGTTCAACGTCCTAACCACTAGGCTACCTGCTGCCCTAAAGAAATGTACTAAAGTAGTAACATATATAGGGAATAGGGTGCCATTACTAAAGTAGTACACTATATAGGGAATAAGGTGCTATTTGGGACACAACCCTGTGCCATTGTGGTTCAGGTAGGCCAGACTCTAATGTGTTTACCTAACAAAATAAAACAGAGCGTTGCAGCTGCCTCATCGCTGTATGATTACACTGCCACAGCACAGCTACTGTGCAACACCCCTATGGAGATGTGTTGTAATTAAAGCCATTTGTAGCATGGCGATAAAAGTGTGGCAGTTGCAATAAGAGGCTTTCTGCACAACACTGTCGTTATGTAATATCTAAAGCCTCTGAGATGATGTCATAAAAACGCACCGTGATAAACACAAGGGGAATTTCTGGCTCTATCGCTGAGATATCTCTCTCTCTCTCTCTCTCTCTCTCTCTCTCTCTCTCTCTCTCTCTCTCTCTCTCTCTCTCTCTCTCTCTCTCTCTCTCTCGCTCTCCTCTCTCTCTCTCTCGCTCTCTCTCTCTCGCTCCTCTCTCTCTCTCGCTCTCTCTCTCTCGCTCTCTCTCTCTCGCTCTCTCTCTCTCGCTCTCTCTCTCTCGCTCTCTCTCTCTCGCTCTCTCTCTCTCGCTCTCTCTCTCTCTCTCTCTCTCGCTCTCTCTCGCTCTCTCGCTCTCTCTCTCTCGCTCTCTCTCTCTCGCTCTCTCTCTCTCTCTCTCTCTCTCTCTCTCTCTCTCTCTCTCTCTCTGTCTCTGTCTCTCTCTCTGTCTCTCACTTCAATTTATAGGGCATTATTGTCATGGGAAACATGTTTACATTACCAAAGCAAGTGAAAAAGATAATAAACAAAAGTGAAATAAACAATAAAAAATTAACAGTAAACATTACACTCATTTCAAATGTCATATTATGTGCAAATAGTTAAAGTATGAAAGGGAAAATAAATAAACATAAATATGGATTGTATTTACAGTGGTGTTTGTTCTTCACTGGTTGCCCTTTCCTTGTAGCAACACTTCACAAATATTGCTGCTGTGATGGCAAACTGTGGTATTTCACCCAATAGATATGGGAGTTTATCAAAATTGGGTTTGTTTTCAAATTCTTTGAGGGTCTGTGAAATCTTAGGGAAATATGTGTCTCGAATATGGTCATACATTTGGCAGGAGGTTAGGAAGTGCAGCTCAGTTTCCTCTTCATTTTGTGGACAGTGTGCACATAGCCTGTCTTGTCTAGAGAGCCAGGTCAGCCTACGGCGGCGTTTCTCAATAGCAAGGCTATGCTCACTAAGTCTGTACATAGTCAAAGATTTCCCTTAAGTTTATGTCAGTCACAGTGGTCAAATGAAATTATACCTGTTCCACTACAGCTCCGTCGATGAGAATGGGGGGGTGCTTGGTCCTCCTTTTCCTGTAGTCCACAATCATCTCCTTTGTCTTGATCATGTTGAGGGAGAGGTTGTTGTCCTGGCACCACACGTCCAAGTCTCTGACCTCCTCCCTATAGGCCGTCTCATCATTGTCAGTGATCAGGCCTACCACTGTTGTGTCATTGGCAAACTTGATGGTGGTGTTGGAGTCGTGCCTGGCTATGCAGTCATAAGTGAACAGGGAGTACAGGAGAGGACTGAGTATGCACCCCTGAGGAGCCCCCGTGCTGAGAATCAGCGTGGCAGATGTGTTGTTACCTACCCTTACTACCTGGGGGCGGCCCGTCAGGAAGTCTCGGATCCAGCTGCAGTGGGAGGTGTTTAGTCCAAGGGTCCTTAGCTTAGTGATGAGCTTTGAGGACACTATGGTGTTGAAAGCTGAGCTGTAGTCAATGAATAGCATTCTCACAAATCGGAGTGGGTCTAGGGTTTCTGGGATAACGGTGTTGATGTGAGCCATTACCAGCCTTTCAAAGCACTTCATGGCTACTGATGTGAGTGCTGCGGGTCAGTAGTCATTTAGGAAGGTTACCTTAGTGTTCTTGGGCACAGGGACTATCGTGGTCTGCTTGAAACATGTTGGTATTACAGACTCAGTTGGGGACAGGTTGAAAGTGTCAGTGAAGACACTTGCCAGTTGGTCAGCGCATGCTCGGAGTACATGTCCTGGTAATCCGTCTGGCCCAGTGGCCTTGTGAATGTTGACCTGTTTAAAGGTCTTACTCACAACGGCTACAGAGAGCATGACCACACAGTTGTCCGGAACAGCTGATGCTCTCATGCATGTTTCAGTGTTGCTTGCCTCGAAGCGCCGCCTCTGATTGAACGTTTTCATGTTCGCTTATGGCGGTATATAGCTCATTGAGTGCGCTCTTACTGCCAGCATCAGTTTGTTGTGGTAAACAGACAGCTACAAAGAATATAGATGAAAACTCTCTTGGTTAATAGTGTGGACTACAGCTTATCATGAGATACTCTATCTCAGGCGAGAAACACCTTGAGACTTCCTTAGATTTCATGCACCAGCTGTTGTTTACAAATATACATAGACTGCCACCCCTTGTCTTACCGGAGGCTGCTGTTCTATTCAGTTATTCTGCCACTGTGTACTCTCTGTTTAGGGCCAAATAGCATTCTAGTTTTCGTTTTTTTTGTTCATTCTTTCCAATGTGTCGAGTAATTATCTTTTTGTTGGGTCTAATTTTGTTGCTGTCCGGGGGCTCTGTGGGGTGTGTTTGTGAACAGAGCCCCAGGACCAGCTTGCTTTGGGGGCTCTTCTCCAGGTTCATCTCTCAAGGTGATGGCTTTGTTATGGAAGCTTTGGGAATCGCTTCCTTTTAGGTGGTTGTAGAATTTAACATCTCTTTTCTGGATTTTTATAGTTAGCGGTTATCGGCCTAATTCTGCTCTGCATATATTATTTGGTGTCTTACGTTGTATGAGGATATTTTTGCAGACTTCTGCATGCAGAGTATCAATTTGGTGTTTGTCCCATTTTATGAAATATTGGTTGGTGAGCAGATCCCAGACCTCAAAACCATGAAGGGAAATGGGCTCTATAACAGATTGGTATATTGCATTTTATGTTCCTTCTGATGGCATAGAAGGCCCTTCTTGCCTTTTGGATGTTACCTTTGGCGCTGATGCTTAGGCCGAGGTATATATCATTTTTTTTGTGCTCTAGGGCAATGGTGTCTCGATAAAATTTGTCGTGCTGACAATTGGACCTTTTTTGGTACACCATTATTTTTGTCTTACTGAGATTTACTGTCAGGGCCCAGATCTGACAGAATCTGTGCAGAAGATCTAGGTGCTGCTGTAGGCCCTCCTTGGTTGGGGACAGAAGCACCAGATCATCAGCAAACAGCAGACATTTGACATCAGATTTTAGTAGGGTGAAGCCGGGTGCTGCAAACTGTTTTAGTGCCCTCGCCAATTCGTTTATATGTATGTTGAAGAGGATGGGGCTTAAGCTGCATCCCTGTCTCACCCCACGGCCCTGTGGAAAGAAATTAGTGTGTTCTTTGCCAATCTAACATGGATTTTATAATGTCGTATGTTTTTCCCAAAACACCACTTTCCATCAATTTGAATAGCAGACCCTTATGCCAAATTGATTCAAAAGCTTTTTTGAAATCAACAAAGGATGAGAATACTTTGCCTTTGTTCTAGTTTGTTTGTAAATTAGTGTGTTTAGGGTGAAAACTTGGTCTGTCATACAGTAATCTGGTAAAAAAACAATTTGACATTTGCTCAGTACATTGTTTTCGCTGAGGAAATTTACGAGTGCTGTTAATGATAATGCAGAGGATTTCCCCAAGGTTGCTGTTGGCGCATATCCCACGGTAGTTATTGGGGTCAAATTTGTCTCCACTTTTGTGGATTGGGGTGATCAGTCCTTGGTTCCAAATATTGGGGAAGATGCCAAAGCTAAGGATACTGTTAAAGAGTTTAATTATAGCCAATTGGAATTTGTGGTCTGTATATTTTATCATTTCATTTAGGATACCATCAACACCACAAGCCTTTTTGGGTTGGAGGGTTTGTATTTTGTCCTGTAGTTCATTCAATGCATCTGGAAAATCCAGTGGGTTCTGGTAGTCTTTAACCTGTTAGGCGGGCTCTCCCGACGTCGGTACAAATATGACAACATCCAGCTCATGTGCAGGGCGCGAAATTCAAAAGCTATTTTTTAAAAATATTTAACTTTCACACATTAACAAGTCCAATACAGCATTTGAAAGATAAACATCTTGTCAATCCAGCCAACATGTCCGATTTTTTAAATGTTTTACAGAGAAAACACCACATATATTTATGTTAGCTCACCACCAAATACAAAAGTGGACAGACACGTATGATTATGATTATGATGTATGAATTATGATTCAAGTAGCATGCACAAGCCAACCTAAATAACCTAAAACCAACCTAAAGAACCTAGAAAAAACTACCTCAGATGACAGTCCTATAACATGTTACACAATATGTTTTGTTCATTAAATGTGCATATTTTAGCTATAAATCAGTTTTACATTACTGCTCCCATCATTGCTACAGCATAGCTACAGTCTGAAATCAGACGGGAGTAGCCAGAGAAAATACAGACACCAACGTCAACTACTAATTACACCTCATAAAACATTTCAGAAAAACATATGGTGGATAGCTAATGAAAGACAAATATCGTGTGAATAGAGCCAATATTTCCGATTTTTGAAGTGTTTTACAGCGAAAACACAATATATCGTTATATTAGCTTACAACATTAGCTAGCATACGGCAGCATTGATTCTAGTCAAGCGCTAGCATAGCACAGTTCGACAGATATATGAAAAAGCATCCCAAATTGGGTCCTTATCTTTGTTGATCTTCCATCAGAATGTTGTAACGGGGTCCATTGTCCAGTAAAGTCTTTAGTTGGGTTCCAGAACGAAATATTTCCCTCTTTGGTTAGCAAGCACAACGGCCGTGCGGCGCTAATCTGTCTTTCTTCAAAAAATTCTTCCGTCGCATGACATCTAAAGTCCAGAATAAATTGCAATAATATAATTAAAGTATATTGAAAAAACATACTTTAGGATGATTTTGTGACATGTATCAAATAATATCGTAGGCAGAGGTCATATTCACCTTTAACGAGCGGATTCCAGGAGCCGAGTCCAGATTCTGCCTCGCGCCCGGAAAAAAAATTAAACTGTGCAGGTCTCACAAGAAGATGTGGTATTCAGTCCATGGAAGAGATATTCGACTCCTTTCAACTCTCACTTCCGCATTACACCCAGATGAAGGCGTATGACGTGTTTCTACGGTCCTAAGTGTCATGACCTTGTATAGACAAGGTCTTAAAGAGACACATCGCATTTTGGAAATCTCAATTCGGCTGGGAAAATGGCTGTAAAAATAGTTCTGTTCCACTTAGAGAAATAATTCAAACGTTTTTAGAAACTATAGACTGTTATCTATCCAATAGTAGTAAATATATGCATATTGTAAAATCAAAAATTTCTTAAGAGGCCGTTTGAAAATGTGCACATATTTTCCAGTTTTTTCAATATTCACCCTGCAGCCTGAAGAAGTTAATAGTTGATTCTAAGATTTGTATTTGATCATGTATATGTTTTTGCTGTTCATTCTTTGATTTAGGGCTTAAAAGATTGGAGAAGTGGTTTATCCATGCATCTCCGTTTTAGATAGATACCTCTTTGTGTTGTTGTTTGTTTAGTGTTTTCCAATTTTCCCAGAAGTGGTTAGAATCTATGGATTCTTCACTTACATTGAGCTGATTTCTGACGTGCTTTTGCTTCTTTTTCCGTGGTGTATTTCTGTATTGTTTTAGTGATTCACCATAGTGAAGGCGTAGACTCAGGTTTTCTGGGTCTCTATGTTTTTGGTTGGATAGGTTTCTCAATTTCTTTCTTAGGTTTTTGCATTCTTTGTCAAACCATTTGTAATTGTTGTTAATTTTCTGTGATCTGATAGGGGTGTCAGTGAACCCCTATCTCTGAACGCTCTGAGAGACTCTGGGTTGAGGTCAGTGATAAAGTAGTCTACAGTACTACTGCCAAGAGATGAAATGTAGGTGTACCTACCATAGGAGTCCCCTCAAAGCCTACCATTGACTATGTACATACCCAGAGTGTGACAGAGCTGCAGGAGTTGTGACCCGTTTTTGTTGGTTATGTTGTTGTAGTTGTGACTAGGGGAGCATATGGGGAGGGAATGCTGTCACCTCCAGGTAGGTGTTTGTCCCCCTGTGTGCTGAGAGTGTCAGGTTCTTGTCCAGTTCTGATATTTAGGTTGCCACATACTAGCCTGATTGACTTCCCCCTCCAGGATGTGTAATGTCTGCTTCCAACTCACACTCCCAAACACTTAGATCCCCTGAACACAGCTCACTTTCCAGCTCACTCTCCAGATCCCAATCACCTGAATTCTAATCACCTGTTCACACACCTGTATATCATCATCCCACTCTGTTTAATTCAGGTCCTTGCACCCCATCACTGTGAGGTATTGTTTGTTTTGAGACACACTTCTTTCGGAGCTCTGTTTTTCCCCATCCTTTTCCCCACTCCTCCCGTGTTTGATAGTTTTTGCCTGCTTCACTCACAACGCTGTTTGCTTATTCCCTGCCTTGTACTGTTGCCCTTTTGGATCTACTGTGTATGACCTTCTGCCTGCCCCTGGACACAGCTACCTACCTCCTCCTATGGTCCTTTACAATAAACAACTGCTGCGCTCTGCGCTTGAAACCAGCTCTCTGTCTCCTATCGTGTTCATTACAGGATGAAGAAGCTGTCTTCATTAAAGTATGGGGATTCTAGTGGGGGGATATAGGTAGCACACAGGAGGACATTTTTCTCTGTTGAGATAATTTCCTTCTGAATATCTAGCCAAACCAGTGGGTCCATCTTCTCTCTCTCTCTCTCTCTCTCTCTCTCTCTCTCTCTCTCTCTCTCTCTCTCTCTCTCTCTCTCTCTCTCTCTCTCTCTCTCTCTCTCTCTCTCTCTCTCTCTCTCTCTCTCTATATTATCAGTAGCTCAAACAAAGACACTGCATGCTGAGTAGACTGTGTGAGTGTGTGTGTGGAGATTTTGCGGTTTGTGTCTACCAGTGGCGGTCGTGCCGTTTAAGATGAGGGAGGACATTTTTTCCTGAGCATGGCCTTATTTTTATTACAGCATATTGGATGACTGTCATTCATATTCCATTCACCCTGTTCAATGTAACAGCAATAGGTTTAGGCAGCTACATGATACTCAAATATCCCGTATACCCATCATGAGGTTGCTACAACCTAGCTTACAAATAAAAGTTTATAATGTAGGTGCAAAAGGTTGAGAGACTAATTGGAGTAATCAAGATGATGGACAGTGACATATTCAATACCACCTTGCACACTCTTGCCTGCATCGAGCTGATCTAGGAGGAAATCATTAGTTTCTATTGGACTAATTCAGGTAGGTCCCTCCCCGTTTGATTCCGTTTAAGAAAGGTTTTGCAACAGAGTCAGCGGAATGAATAAACCCCTGATCGTAACAGCAACATAAAGCATCTTCACTTCCTTCTCGCATCTAGGCGCTCTCCTCCTTTCACCTTTTCACCTTGCTTGTGTACTTCAGTGCACAACACAACAGATGTCTGTTACCAGGCGGAAAAACCTCTCCAAGCCAAGCCTTCATACCATAAATGCTAACTGCTACAAAGCCCACATTGTTGTCACCAAAATAGCATTATAGTCAATACACTAGAAGTAATGTGTTTGTAAACCCATAATCCAATCCAGTATTGATTGACTCATCCTTTAGCAGTTACCCTGGCGGGCCCCGGTGGCAAGACATTAATAAAACAGAAAGGTTACCTTGACTTGGAAGAGTTGCAGTGTTGGATAACCTTACAGGCTGACCACACCTCTCGCGTCGCGTGCGCGAGCGTTGCAAAATACATTTTGAAATCTGTGTTATTCAATTATTGCACCCACACTGCTCGCACGCGCCAATGAGCGTCTGCGTTGCCAAGGGCTAAAATAGAAATCAGTTCTATTTCTGACGCAGATCGCGCTGCAAGTCCTGCCACTCCCATCTCCACATTGGTTAATAGAAGCAGGTACACATGTACCATCTCCTCATTGGTTATAGAAGCAGGTACTCACGTGCCATCTCATTGGTTATACCCACATGCGTGACTGAAAGACGAACTAGGTCAGTGGCGGTAATGCACCTAATTTATGAAAGTTTGATAATCGCAATATAAAGTCAAGAGAAGAAAAAGCCTGGAAGGAGGAGAGATGACTAGAAACGATTCGGTTGACCGTTTTATGTGTGGATTAATTGTCAAAGTAGAGGATCTTGTGCATTTCAGGTAAACTCAATGTTTATATCCCAGGACAAATTAGCTAGCAAGTGCAAGCTAACTAGCTAAATTGCCATAAATGTTTAATGCTTTTCGACCTGTCCCCAAATTAATATAATTGGTTCAGAGTTTGTTTTGATATTTTAACCTGTGTGTCGTGTTCGCGTCTGGTGTGGGAGACAAAGTAAATGTATGCACGATGGCCCACGCGCGCAGCCTGTTTGGGTTCCGTGTTAGCCAGCCAGCTAACATAAATCACATTCCTCTTTATTTGATTCAAGTTGTTGAGTCGGCTAAATTAACTGCATAAGCTAAGTATATGAAATGTAAACTAAGAAGAAAAAAATATATAATGAAATATAGCTATCTCTCTCTCTCTCTCTCTCACTCTCTGCTGCTTCTCCTTCATTTTTGAAGAAATTAATTTGTTCAAAACTATTTTATTTCTCTCGCTTTGAACCAACCACTCACCACACTTTATGCACTGCAGTGTTAGCATGTGTGCGTGTATGCGTGTCTGTGTGCATGGGTGCGTGGGTGCGTGTACTTGTACGTGTGTGTGTGTGTGTGTGTGTGTGTGTGTGTGTGTGTGTGTGTGTGTGTGTGTGTGTGTGTGTGTGTGTGTGTGTGTGTG